>NC_081545.1:34077405-34254095 GCF_901000735.1 Corylus avellana
GATTGAGTTGACTTCCATCGATAGGATGAGGATTGGAGATGATTCCGATGATGTTCTAACAAGGGAGAAGAGCTAGGGTGATTAATTAGCCTCTCTTTGACTCCTTCAATTCCATCCAAATAATCATGCATGCATGGGTGATATCACAGGGCCATCGTCATAGAGCCATATATATATATATATATATGGGTCTTTTTTTTTTTCTTTGACGATGTGATACATGAACGTCAACGTGATTTTAAAAGCACCAAAAGTCAAAACCCAAAAGAACCATACCCATTGCAAACAGATAAAACGATGCTTCTCTGACCAATGCATACATGGTGCTTTTATCATTATTTTCTTTTGAACCCACACTTGCATCCGAAAGAATATATAACAAAATGCAAGAAAAAAAAAAAAAAGAAAAACAGGATTCTCCTCCCCCAATCATAACTTTATCCCCTTTCTCTAAATTCCCACCACAAGTGCTAGGGTTTGGCAATGAGGGGAAATCTAGAGCCTAGGGGGGATTCACATATATATCATGATTGGGACAATGACAACAACTATGGGAGAGGGAAATAATATACAGTGGGAAAGCTTCAGCTATGAACCCCCCCCCAAAAAAAAAAAAAGAGTAATTTAATTAAATAAAGGATAGAGTTTTTCTTTAAATTGGGTTGAAGAAACTTTTTCCAACCTAGTCTATACAAATGACATGCGTCATTTGAACATATGAGATGTACATGTTTTTTTAATAGTAATGATAAAGTTAGAATAAATAATTTTTAAAACTCATATGTATCTTATATGTTATTAAAAAAATAGACAAATATCATTTTTATACACTAAGTTAGAAAAAATTCCTTCAACCCAGTTTGAAGGAAAACTCTATCCATTAGAAAGTTTATACATTTTTCTCAAACAAGTTGACTTTTTTTAAGAGAAATGAGAAGAAATAATTACCAATCAAGCCCATTATGTATTATTATTTATTTATTTTTCATCTCTATGTCTCTTACACAGTATCATAATATACATATAGGGAGTTATTTCTAAGTTTCTTTAGGTATTAGCCAGAAGCACTTTTGTGCCTAAGTATTCACCTTTTCTTCAGCGAATGATATATGACACCATCAGCCTCAAAAGCTGTTGACTTATTTGATTGATAAATCTCTGCCACAAACGCCGCCACACGCCATCTCATTTGCCACTCACTCAAACATCTTCCACACGCCATCTCATTTGCCACTCACTCAAAAATCTTCCATTATATATATATATATAGGGAGTTATTTCTAAATTTCTTTAGGCATTAGCCAGAAGCACCTTTGTGTCTAAGTATTCACCTTTTCTTCAGCGAATGATATATGACACCATCAGGCATCAGCCTCGAAAGCTGTTGACTTATTGGATAGATAAATCTCAGCCACAAACGGCGCCACGCGCCATCTCATTTGCCACTCACTAAAAAATCTTCCACTCTCAACCACACCGACCCCATGCGTCGCCTTCGGATCCTACTCCAGACAGCCTTTTTCTAACAACCAAAAGTACTCACATGCTCTACTAGACCCGAACCGACCCAGTCCCCGCCCAATCCAACTCGATCCAATGTTTTATTAATTTCACATTTGTTTCTGTCGCACGAAAAATATATACAGAATTCCCAAATGGCCCACTATATATATTGTATAACTCTATCAACCTTTGTTGGGCCTCAATGCATGGCCCGATACTCAGTCCATCAACCACTCATTATCAATAAACAATACGCCGTCACTTCAAATACTAGGTAGCAAACAACCATAATAATGCACGTGGAATTTTCAGAATTTACCTTTAATTTCTCTAAACTTCACTACATTTTTCGTTCATCCAAAAGAGCATGGATAAAATAATAATAATAATTAAGAAAAATAGCCATCCATAGCTTAGCAGTTTATATGCTTTGTATTGGATATAATATGACTAAGTATATATATCTTTTTCATATGGGTTTCTATTTTCAATTCTGGTGGGTGGTGTCTTATTGTTGCTGTTGAAGATGGGACAATTTTTCCACTCAAGTTGAAGAGCGGTTTAGGCATATTTGAAGCTTAAATTGTTGGTTGGTGCATCAATTTTAGATTCCCTATCATGGAATTAGTGGGACACCTACTGATCACCTCTATTATGCAAGAAAAGAAATTAATTAGCACCATTAATTCCCATTATAATCAATTGGGATTTTCTCATCATATTTAATCCTAATATTAATCTTTAGGGTTCCTCAAAGTTGGGTCCTAGCAACCTAACCACTACTACTAGACAGGGCTTTGCACCATCAGAATATACTGTGGTTATGAATTAATTATGATAATGTTAATTATAAAAATTAATAACCTTGGCAATTGCCATGTCTTTTTGTCTTCAAGTATGGAATATATATATATATATTCCCTGGAATTTGTTTCATGACCCTCCATGGAATCTCTCTATTCTTTAATAAGAGTAGAGTTTTCTACTTTTTGGACCTGCGTGTTAGGTCTTCTTGGGCACCTCTCAACTCCAAAAGATAGTTCAAGAGGTGAGGCTTTTCTTCACACTTATAAAGTAACCATCAGCCCCTTCCACAATCGATGTCGGATAACCCCAACAATCTCTCCCTCACACATTAGGCCCTGGGTCAGAGTACGTAGCGACAACCCGTTTCTTCCATAGACTGTTGGGTCGAGACTTGTTGGTAAACTTGGGCTATAATACTAATGTTAGGTGCTCTTAGGCCTCTCAACTCCAAAAGTTAGCTAAAGAGATGAGGCTTTCCCTCACACTTATAAAGTGACAACCAACCCCTTTCACCATCGATGTGGAATAACCCCAACACTGCAATCATGTATATATATATATGAGCTCCAATAATTCATTTCGGTCAACTCAACTGAGCTTCCTAAGGCCCTTCTATTAACCGAAAAATTAGTGTTAATAATGGCATCAAAGTTTCAGCCATCCACCCGAAAAGGTTTTAAGAAGGAAAACCTCCTTCATATGAGTCCATTGGTTAACAATTTAATAAGCTAAGGTAGTATTTACTCTAAAATTGGTTTGTTAAATCAGTATTTACCCCAAAATTTTGTATTCATAAAAAATAAAAAATTTAATTAATATTTTAATACATTTTGAAGAATATACTTGAATTGCTAGGTGAGATTATCACCCCGCTTTACCTTGACCTTTTATCAAAGCAAAAGAAGCGCTTGATAGATTTCCCTGTCTCCTTTGGGCGATACGCGCCCGCTGTGTTTGCTTGGGCCCACATAGCCACACATTAAATTTTTTTAAAAAAGAAGCTGGGCCCAAACAGCACCAGCGCGGCTGGATGTGGCCCACGTGGAATCCTTCAAAGGCCTCCAATCATTAGATCACATCAAAATAAAGCTGAAATCTCCTTTTGCCACGTGGTAAAGCAAAAAAAAGTTAAAAAATGAAGTCCCAAAAATTCTCGAGGGGGGCAATCCTGTCAGATGAACAAATCCCCAAGTCCTTTTGGCGTTGAAAAGCCGTTAATCCCGCCAACTTGCAACAATTACAGCCAAATATATTAAGATTAATTAAAATATCATTTAATTTTAATCAGTTTTATGCATGGACAGTTTTCTCTAAATTAAATTGAAAGAATTTTCCACCATAAATTGTTATTTATTTTTTTTTTTTGACATGTCCTTACAATAAAAATGAGGGAGATTCGAACTAGTGACCTCCGCTTCATTAGGCGTGGTCCCAGCTGATTGAGATACCTTTTGGGTTAGGACAATTGTTACGTGTTCATTAGCATACAAAAAACACTTTTTGTTTTTTTAATTGAATTTATTTCAACTCTGTTAATATTATAAAAAATATATATATGAGGTGTTGGAAGAATAGATGACAGTTTTATAGGCTAAATTATAGGAAATTAGTTTGGAAGAAAATTCTATAATTTATGTAAAATTGTTTATTAATTTTTTTGAATCAGAGGGGGGTGTTGGGGTGGGAGAGGGGTCACCTTCCTTATTGCTTCAACATTCCAACTCTATGCAACCCCACACCTATACATATATTATCTGTTAAAACTCACAAATTTTGAGAAACCCCATTTTTGCCCTCACCCTTCTGTCATATATAAGTTCATAGACATATCAACCTCCCCATACCTCTCTTCTATCTTTCTGTGCATTAACACCCTGAGAACTTTGGGAGTCAAAACTTCTGGGCACAACATTTAAGGTATGTCTCTTTTATATGGTTTATGTACGTCTTTTGTTGGGTTTCTTTTGAAAGCATTGATGATACAAGTACATTGACTTCTATTTCCAAGGTTGACTTATTTATGTATTTTTTTTGTTTTTTTTTTTCATGTCAAGTGTTGTTTGTGTTCTCTTCTTTTGGCTATTGGAGTTTGATGCCTGTGTTATTCTTTGGTGCTTGGTTCTTGGTTCTTTTGATCATTGAGTTATAAGTACTTCTGTGGTTTGCAGAGACCCCATTAAAGCCAATATTGAATGGCTTTAATCTGCATATGTGTAGTTTGTTGTTTCTATCTGATAACTGTTTTTGTGTTGTGTTTTATTTCATTAGTATATACTTAGTGCAATGCCTGGATTAGCTATGGAGGCATTATATGGGGATGGTGTAGTAGACGAATCCAATGGAGGTTACACCCCATATAAGGAAAGCTTTACCCAGCAAGGCTCTCCAAGAAGTCCATTGAGTCCACAAAGCCCTCAAAGTGACTCCATTGATCTGGCTATTGATGGTGTGATTGACACCTCTATCGATCAGCTGTATCACAATGTATACGAGATGCAGAGCTCTGATCAGTCACCCTCGAGGGCTAGCTTTGTGTCATATGGTTGGGAATCGAGGATTGATTCAGAATTGCGTCATCTTGTTGGATATAATGAGGAATTTGAGGTGACAAAGGAAGTGGTGATAGAAAATAAGGAGAAGGGTAATGGAGGTGACTTGACTCCCGGGTCTATTGGTAAAAAGTCAGCAAAGAACCAGCTTTCTCGCTTGCACTTGGACTCTGGAGCATCAGCAAAATCAAGTCCTAAGAGTAAATCTTCTCATGAGAAGCCTCCAATTGATAAGAGGTATGAGAAGAATTCAAGAAAAGGGAATGCAGTTTTTGCCATGAAAAGGCAGAGAAATTTGGCTTTACTGGGAGCTAAGTTTCAGAATGGAGTTGATAATCCTGTTGTGGCAGCACTAGATAATCCAGACCTTGGCCCCTTCTTGCTTAAACAAGCTAGGGATATGATTTCTTCTGGTGAAAATCCTCAGAGGGCTCTTGAACTGGCTCTTCGGGCAATGAAGTCATTAGAGATATGTGCACAAGAGAAGCCCAGTTTGGACCTGGTCATGTGTTTGCATGTTTTGGCAGCAATATACTGCAGCTTAGGCCAATACAATGAGGCAATTCCAGTTCTTGAGCGCTCAATTGACATTCCAGTGATAGAAGATGGCCAAGATCATGCCCTAGCTAAGTTTGCTGGGTGCATGCAATTAGGTGATACCTATGCAATGCTAGGGCAGATTGAGAATTGTATTCTGTTTTACACAGCAGGCATGGAAATCCAAAAGCAAGTATTGGGAGAAACAGACCCTCGACTTGGCGAGACATGTCGGTATGTAGCTGAGGCCAATGTTCAAGCATTGCAGTTTGATGAGGCTGAGAAGCTTTGTCAGATGGGTCTTGACATCCACAAGGAGAATGGTTCTCCTGCTTCTCTTGAAGAAGCAGCAGATAGGAGGCTCATGGGACTTATCTGTGATGCAAAGGGTGACTATGAAGCTGCTCTTGAGCACTATGTTTTAGCAAGCATGGCCATGGCAGCCAATGGCCATGAAATAGAAGTGGCTTCGATCGATTGCAGCATCGGCGACGCTTATCTATCCTTGGCTCGGTATGATGAGGCAGTCTTTTCTTATCAGAAAGCACTGACAGTCTTTAAGTCAGCTAAGGGAGAGAATCACCCTACTGTTGCTTCAGTTTTTGTTCGTTTAGCTGACTTGTACCACAAGATAGGAAAGTTCAAGGAGTCCAAATCTTATTGTGAAAATGCTCTTCGAATCTATCAAAAGCCTAATCCTGGGATCCCTTCGGAAGAGATTGCCAGTGGTCTTATTGATGTTTCTGCTATCTATCAATCTATGAATGAACTGGAGCAGGCACTCAAGCTACTTAAGAAGGCTTTGAAAATATATGGTAATGCCCCAGGTCAACAAAGCACAATTGCTGGAATTGAGGCCCAGATGGGTGTCATGTATTATATGATTGGGAACTACTCTGACTCTTACAACACCTTGGAAAGTGCCATTTCAAAGTTCCGGGCCAGTGGAGAGAAGAAATCTGCGCTGTTTGGGATTGCTCTTAACCAAATGGGACTTGCCTGTGTGCAGCGTTACTCAATAAATGAGGCTGCAGATCTTTTTGAAGAAGCAAAGAGTATTTTGGAAAAGGAATATGGGCCATATCACACTGATACATTAGGGGTCATTAGCAATCTTGCTGGCACTTATGATGCAATGGGCAGGTACCAGTCTTTAGCTATATTTTAGCGAACTGATTTATCTGTGTTTTTATTGTTTTCCACAGTAGCTGTGATCTTCTCCCTCTGCTCCCCTTTACCTATAGTTTGTGATATCTGTGTGCTTTCCAACTTATGATTTCACAGGCTTGATGATGCCATTGGAATTTTGGAATATCTGGTTGGCATGAGAGAAGAGAAGCTTGGAACAGCAAATCCTGATGTGGATGATGAGCGGCGGAGGCTAGCGGAGTTGTTGAAAGATGCCGGCAGGGTCCGGAGCAGGAAAACCAGATCACTAGTTACACTCCTTGACACCAACCCTGAGATCATAGCAGATGATGATTGTATTAGGGTATTGTAATGATGGTGGTGTATATATGCTTGTTTATAAGTTAAATATCTTTCAGAAGAGACTTAGGTGGTCGGTTTGTTAGATTGTTCTTGGCAAATTTGGGAAACTAAATAAACAATAATAACAGCAAGGAGGAGATCATCCTGGTTCAAATTGTTTGATATAGTACTAGGTATCAACAGAAGTTCATTTATACTTTTGTTGTATATTGATTGATGAATTAATATGTCACATTCTTCTTTGTATCTCTCGATGTCAATAAATTGGTGAGACATCATTTTGTCAATGTCAATATAGAATTGATGAAACTTTCATTTTCCATTATTGGTGCACCAACTGCCTATGGAAAACCTCTAATTGCTTCATACCATAGATAGAGCGAGATACTAACCTTTTAATATATTTTTTTGATAATTGCTGGCGATGTGTAAGTTTCTGATGTTCATAGAAAATGATATGACTTTTTCCCTAAGCAATTTGTTCCAAATGACATTATATCTCAGTTAGCCATAGAAGAAAATCTGCAGAGAGCCAATTTCTGTCACTCTCTTTCTAATGGGAGTTGCTGTTAAGAATTGGCACCCGGGCTCATACGTTATTCTATTAATGAGTGCTTGATTTAGACCAAAGTTGGGCACTTTGGATCTATTTTCAAACTAAATTTTTCTCCAAATTGCATCGGAGGAAATTCCTCCAGTATAGTATATTAAACTGATATTTGTCCTTAGAGTACGAGTCACATGCATTTGCTCTAAAAACATATGCCAATTTAATAAAATGGGTTAAAGAAAATTTTTTCAACCCAATTTGTAGGAAAACTTTGTCATAAATCTTTCATCTGCCAATGTGAGTGCAGTGTTGAGCTGTACACATAAAAAATTCTTTTATTTGGCATCCAATTATTAAGATGGTTCAGGTGGAAAGTATGGAATTCCAAAACTCCTAGATAAAGAACGACATTGATGCAGCGTGGTGTAGTGTAGTAGGTCACAAAATTAACACACAAATCTCAACTTTTTCCAAAGCCAATAACAAAATAAAGGATTTGAGGGAAAATTGGAGAAAACTCAACATTTTGAGTGTTTCTTATTGGTATATAACAGGGCTTGGTGGCGGCACTCCATCCATTGCCAAGGGTGGTTCCAAACCTTTAAACAATTGGTGGTTGTAGTTGGGCTGCAATTGTCTTGAGGTGAAAGAAGAGCATCCTTGCCCTTCCCTTTCTTTAAAAGTTCTTCTGATGGAAATTTTTCCCAAGAATGAAGCTTCTTTAACTTGACTCTAACGGTAGAAGAGATGTTTTCAAAGTCAAATGAGGCAGAGGAAGGTGTTACGATGAAATAAAATACAATGAAGAAATTGTCACATCTGATTTCCTTCTTAAATTTGGAGCTAAGTAAAGGATGAGAGAGAGAGAGAGAGAGAGAGGCACCTTATATTATATATATATATATATATATATATATATATATGACTGTGACAGTTCTAACCAGCCCTTAAATTTTTTTTTTTACAATGATTGATCCAAGGATTGTTAGGAACTTAGCACTATGAGATAATTGTGGAATAAAAATATAGTTTATAGCATTACTCTTGTTAAATAGACCAAAACTTTACAGTAGTTTCATATTTAATAAAAAGTAGGTTGAAAAAAACCACAATTTAATATATATAATGGTTTTAGAGTGGCTAAATCTGTTAAATAGGCTATTATTCATTAGAATCAGAAACTTACACATTGGCCAATAATGGAAGAAGAGCACATGAAGGATGACATTATCATTTAAATCAATAGGCTATGGTTTATAGGGTTTTTCCCATAATTGGTACTAAATCTATAGGCCATTATTCATTAGAATCAAACATTGGCCCATAATGGAAGAAGAGCACAAGAAGGATGACATTATCATTTTGATACAATTCTAAGAATAAATTTTTATTGGCAGGAAGGCTCCTTTCTTTAACACATGAGCTGCTTGTGTAGTTGTCGTGAACTCCAGGTACTCTTGACTGATGAACAAGGGAAAATAATTGTTGGGAGCCTCTTACTTTCCTCCAAATTAGGAAAATCAACCGTGTAGTGAAGCCCACGGCTTTCATGCCTGGAAAGGGCACTGCTGATCACCAGCTCCGCACAACAAAAGAGGTTCCTCATTTCACAAGCCTCAAGCCCCACCATTGTTGGCTCCCACCCTTGCTGAAATAAGTACTCCTCCCATTTAGCCTCCAACTCACCAATCTTTTGCTCTGCAAATTCCAGCCTTGTCGTCGACCGAACAATTCCCACATAATCCCACATGATTGATTGCAATTCTTTCCTTATTGTTCTTGTCATTGTTAAAATTTTGTCCATAGCATCACTCCCAAGTGAAGAAGTAACAACTGGTTTACCCCACAAATTTGAAGTACTAGGATCATGTTTAGAGCTCTTCATGTGATCAATTGAGGGCTGGACAGCTCTTCTTGCAAAAACTAAAGCTTCAACTATTGAGTTACTAGCAAGTCGGTTTGCTCCATGCAAACCTGTGCATGCAACCTCTCCTGCCACGTACAAGCCCTGAATATTTGTCTCCCCATGAAGCCTGGCGTGCACACCCCCACACATGTAATGAGCAGCGGGAACCACTGGAATCGGCTGCCGGGTAATGTCCAGACCATACTTTAAGCACTCAGCAGCAATGTTGGGGAAGTGGGAGAGAATTTTTTCGCTGGCCCTGTGACTAATATCAAGGAGCACATATTTCTCATTACGCTTTTTAAGCTGGTCATCTATACTTCTTGCCACCACATCCCTGGGAGCAAGCTCAGCTCTCTCATCATACAAGGGCATGAACCTTTCCATGCCTAGATTGTACAGGATGCCTCCGGCGCCCCTAACAGCTTCAGAAATAAGAAATGCGTTCTCTCGAGACTTGGTTGGTTTGATGGGAAGGCCTTCGTCAGCTAATGCAGTTGGGTGGAACTGCACAAATCTGAGCAATGATGCTATTATTACCTTATTTGTAGTGTATTCACCTATCCTATTTTTCCTATAAGTAGGGATGATTTGTTTTGTAAAATTAATCAGTTGAATAAGAGTATAGGCTTAGGGCTTTATTATATGGATGTAGGTCATAGACCGAACCAAGTAAAATACATTTGTCTATTTTATTATTTCAGCTATCCTCTTTATCTTTACATTTGATTATGATTTCTTTTAGCATTCAAATGCTACGAAAAACAAGGCATTATGATTTCAGTTTGGGATATTTAAAATCCTTTCAGAATTCGTGCATGATTATGAATTATCAATAATAACACAGCACTTTGAATATGATTTTGTATGACAATTAAGATAAAGACTATCAATAGTTGATAAATATTTACTCACTCCATATTTGAAATAACAGCTTGAGCACGATAGGCCATGGCCATTCCATCTCCTGTGGCTATCTGTAAGAATATCAAGCATGAAGCAGACCAAAGATCATTATACTCATTATCAAACAGGTTTATTCTTTTAGATGATGTTTTACTATCCAATTAGAGTGAGATTTCACCATTTATAGGAAGAAATATAATATCTGAAGTAAGTGTGATACATGTTAGATAACTCCTTGGTAGGTGTCAGACTTTTCTACACATAAAGATATTTGTAGTCTTTTGCAGGGGCTATATATATAGGAGGCTCTTAAGGAGCAGTCTAGGTTGATAGTGGATGGTAGAAGTGTGAAAACATTTACCAGAGGATTTGTAGTTGTTGGATAGATATGTCCAGCCCCACCTGATGCAAGTAAAGTCACCTTTGAAATAAACCTTATCGCCTGAAAATTCAAAAAAGTAAAGGTTATGGAATGAAGATAGTGAGATTTTTGGGCATAATAAATGGTAAATTTTGTTGTTACCTCTAATGTTTCAGTATTAAATGTGTCAACACCCAGACATATTGTGTCAGAACAATCCTGTAATGTCGGTAAGGAATTCACTTCAGTGAATGCTCATAATGTGTCTTAATCCCACATCTAAGATATGCTTAAAAATCATTCCACAAACAGAAAAGAAAAGAAAAAAATCATTCCACAAAAGGGTTGCATATATATATGAGCATGTAAAATAAAAAGAAACAAACAATCATTTTTCAAATAAGTTACTTGAATAAATGACCTGGTACGTTAGCAAATCTATCGCAAAATGGTGATCAAACACAGAAATATTTGGATCATTGACAACTGCCTTCAGTAGAACCCGCACAATCTCCCTTCCAGTCATATCAGCTACATGAGCAATTCTGTGATGAGAGTGCCCCCCCTCCCTTGTTAGATGCAAGTTTCCATCTTCCCCGTGATCAAATGAGGCACCCATAGCCATCAATTCTCTGATTCTGTCAGGTCCTTCTGTGCAGACAACCTGTTTAAAAATAACCAAACTTGAGAAATAGCTCAACAATTATGCAACTGGCGTTACTAATTAACACTCAAATAAGACAAGACAACAGAGTAAACACAACCAACGAACGTGCACAAAAAATTCGCATTTTCTCTTCTTTTTTCTTTCACAACAAAAGTGCTTACTAATTGAAACTTATTCAGAGGAACAATATGTCATTCTCAGTTCATATAAACCAAGGGCATTAACTATAGCTCTAAGGGGGTTGAGAAAAATGAGACAATGCAAATCAATTTGATTGTTGCCATTCATTTTAATCCATGGATAAATTGTGGAGAGTAAGAGACTCAAACAAACATTTGTTAGCTATAAACAAAAGTCCATATTGTATGGCCATCGACATCATAATGTAATAAATTTCATACCAGAGAGCAGAGTTCATAAATGAATGATATAGACAAATTTTTAGATTTGAAACTAACCCTGACAGTCTCCTCATCACATAGATAAGCCCCAGCTACAATGGTGTCATGCATGTGACTCTCCACAGAATCTGAAGGGCTCAACACAGAACCAACACCACCCTGAGCATAGTTTGTGTTGCTCTCATGAGGCTCAGCCTTGGTAATCACAGCGACAGAACCATGCTTTGCAACATCAAGAGCATAACGAAGGCCTGCAACTCCACTGCCAATGACAGCAAAATCAAAATACTGAGACATTAGGGATCATTAGCAATCTTGCCGCCACTTATGATGCAATGGGCAGGTACCAGTCTTTAGCTATATTTTAGCAAACTGATTTATCTGTGTTTTTGTTGGTTTCCACAGTAGCTGTGATCTTCTCCCTCTGCTTCCCTTTGCCTATAGTTTGTGATATCTGTGTGCTTTCCAACTTATGATTTCACAGGCTTGATGATGCCATTGGAATTTTGGAATATCTGGTTGGCATGAGAGAAGAGAAGCTTGGAACAGAAACTCCTGATGTGGATGATGAGTGGCGGAGGTTAGCGGCGTTGTTGAAAGAAGCCGGCAGGGTCCAGAACAGGAAAACCAGATCACTAGTTACACTCCTTGACACCAACCCTGAGATCATAACAGAAGTTCATTTATACTTTTGTTGTATATTGATTGATGAATTAATATGTCTCATTCTTCTTTGTATGTCTCGATGTCAATAAATTGGTGAGAGCATTCTGTCAATGCCAATATAGAATTGATGAAACTTTTATTTTCTATTATTGGCGCACCAACTGCCTATGGAAAACTTCTAGTTGCTTCTTACCATAGATAGAGCAAGATACTAACCTTTAATATATTTGTTTGTTCCAAACGACATTAGATTTCAGTTAGCCATAAAAGAAAATCTGCAGAGAGCCAATCTCTGTGAATGGGGGTTGCCAACTGAGCATTAAGAATTGGCACTTTGGCTGATACGTTATTCTACTAATGAGTGCTTGATTTGGACCAAAGTTGGGCACTTTGGATCCATTTTCAAACAAAATTTTCCTCCAAATTGCAGAGGAAATATCTCCGATATAGTATATTAAACTGATATTTATCCTTAAAGCACGAGTCACATGCATTATTAATAATGCATGTGAGAATTACGTGCTCTAAGGACACATGTCAATTTTTCATCTGGTGAGTGCAGTGTTAAGCTATACACACAAAATTCTTTTGTTTGGCATCCAATTATTAAGATGGTTCAGGGGGAAAGCAAGGAATTCCAAAACTCATAGATAAAGAACAACAGTGGGTTCCAAAATCAACACACAAAAATCTCACAACTTTTTCCAAAACCAATAACAAAATAAAGGATTTGAGGTAAAATAGGAGAAAACTCAACTTTTTGAGTGTTTCTTATTGATACATATAACGGGCTTGGTTGTGGCACTCCATTGCCAAGGGTGCTTCCAAACCTTTAAAGACTTTGTGGTTGTAGTTGGGCTGCAATTGTCTTGAGGTGAAAGATGATCTGTAAACATTCCAGACACTCAAGACGAGCATCCTTGCCCTTCCCTTTCTTTAAAAGTTTTTTTTCTGATGGAAAATTTTCCCAAGAATGAAGTTTCTTTATCTTGACTCTTAAAGGTAGAAGAGATGCTTTCAAAGTCAACCGAGGCAGAGGAAGGTGATAGGACGAAATAAAATACAATGACGAAATTGTCACATCTGATTTCCTTGTTAAATTTGGAGCTAAGTAAGGGATGAGAGAGAGAGAGAGAGAGGCACCCAGTCGTCATCATAGGGTAACCAAAATTTATAAAATGGCTTTAGGATGGCTAACCTAAATCTATAACAACTAGCATTTTATGACTGTTTTTTGTTGTTTAATGTTAAATAGGCCAAAACTTTCCAACAATTTCATACTTGGATGCATATAGATTCAATACTTGTACAAAAAATTCACCAACAATGGTTAATAAAAAGTAGGGTTGAAAAAAACCACAATTTAATATAAAATACGGTTTTAGAGTGGCTAAATCTGTTAAACTTACAATTAAATTATAATAAAAAAAACCTGCCAGATAGGCTATTATTCATTAGAATCAAACACATTGGCCCACAATGGAAGAAGAGGGGACAAGAAGGATGATATTACCATTTTGATACAATTCAAAGAACAAATTTTTATTGAAAAAAAATGAATCAGTAACAATAAATAACAAATGCTGTAAGATACACTTCCACCCTAACCTCAATGATGACTTACAAATATAATGGTAAAGACTTTATAAATACAAATGTTGGCAGCAAGGCCCCACTCTTTAACACATGAGCTGCTTGTGCAGTTGTCGTGAACACCAGGTACTCTTGACTGATGAACAAGGGAAAATAATTGTTGGGAGCCTCTTACTTTCCTCCAGATGAGGAAAATCGACCGTGTAGTGAAGCCCACGGCTTTCATGCCTGGCAAGGGCACTGCTGATCACCAGCTCTGCACAACAAAAGAGGTTCCTCATTTCACAAGCCTCAAGCCCCACCATTGTTGGCTCCCACCCTTGCTGAAATAAGTACTCTTCCCATTTAGCCTCCAACTCACCAATCTTTTGCTCTGCAAATTCCAGCCTTGTCGTCGACCGAACAATTCCCACATAATCCCACATGATTGATTGCAATTCTTTCCTTGTTTTTCTTGTCATTGTTAAAACTTTGTCCATAGCATCACTCCCAAGTGAAGAAGGAACAACTGGTCTACCCCACAAATTTGAAGTACTTAGATCATGTTTAGAACTCTTCATGTGATCAATTGAGGGCTGGACAGCTCTTCTTGCAAAAACTAGTGCTTCAAGTAATGAGTTACTAGCAAGTCGATTTGCTCCATGCAAACCTGTACATGCAACCTCTCCTGCCACATACAAGCCCTGAACATTTGTCTCCCCATGAAGCCCAGCGCGCACACCCCCACACATGTAATGAGCAGCGGGAACCACTGGAATCGGCTGACGGGTAATGTCCAGACCATACTGTAGGCACTCAGCAGCAATGTTGGGGAAGTGGGAGAGAATTTTTTCCCTGGCTCTGTGACTAATATCAAGGAACACATACTTCTCATTGCGCTTTTTAAGCTGGTCATCTATACTTCTTGCCACCACATCCCTGGGAGCAAGCTCTGCTCTCTCATCATACAAGGGCATGAACCTTTCCATGCCCAAATTGTACAGTATGCCTCCGTCACCCCTAACAGCTTCAGTAATAAGAAATGCATTCTCTCGAGACTTGGTTGGTTTGATGGGAAGGCCTTTGTCAGCTAAGGCAGTTGGGTGGAACTGCACAAATCTGAGCAATGATACGGGAAAAAAAAAACAGAGCTATTATTTCCATTCACACACACACACACACACTATATATATATATATATATATACACACCCTAAATGAGATCTTCCAATATTAAAATGATTCAGGTGTGCACAAGCAGAGGTTAATCCTGATTTAGGATATTTTTAATCATATAACCAACCATACACAATTGGGCTAATTGACCAAATGAAACCAGGTAACCTCTTAACAAAATCATAAAAAAAGAACGGCTTTCATTCTTCAAAGCCCCTAAAAAAGACTAAAAGAGGAATGTAGCTTATCTGGTATTGAATTCTACCCGTAGAGAATATCACATTGGTTCACTACAGAGAGATCATTTTTAGGGCAATATATACATATACATATATATATAAATCTATATAATCTCCAATTTCATGCACCACCAAACGGATGACCTCACGCAGTCAAATGCTACGAAAAACAAGGCATTATGATTTCAGTTTGGGAAATTTAAAATCCTTTCAGAATTCTTGCATGATTATAAATTATCAATAACACAGCACTTTGAATATGTATGACAATTACGATAGAGAATTTCAATAGCTGATAAATATTTACTCACTCCATATTTGAAATAACAGCTTGAGCCCGATGGGCCATGGCCATTCCATCTCCCGTGGCTACCTGTAAGAATAAATCAAGCATGAAGCAGACCAAAGAGCATTATACTCATTATCAAACAGGTTTAATCTTTTAGATGATGTTTTACTATCCAATTAGAGTCAGATTTCACCAATTATAGGAAGAAATATTATTTCAGAATTAATATTAAATGGAGCACTACATGCAAAAGAAAAGAAAAAATTATACAATGGAGAGAGAGAGAGAGAGAGTGAGAGATGCGCTTGACTTCTGATCTCTTCGAAATCATCTCTCATTCTCTCACTATGTGCATCTTAGGTTAGAGCGCATCAATAATAATAAAGGAAAACTTTGAACTTGAAGCTCTTATTTATTAAGTACTGCAGCAAGAAATCCATTTCGCATTAGCCCAGGAATGGGAGTAGCCGAATGGTCAAAAGTGACAGACTGTAAATTGTTGTAATATTCTGAAATGTAGTATTCAACCCATAAATAGAACCACATCAATAACTTTCTCAGACAGAAAAACTTTCATTGTTATAATGTATAACATTTTTATGAGGGTATTGTCATCTTAAGAAGCAATTAATAAGTTTGTTCAGTGTGATACATGTCAAACAACTCCTTGGTAAGAGTCAGACTTTTCGGTGTTGAAATAGCTTCCTTCTACACATAAAGATATTTGTTGTCTTTTGCAGGGGCTATATAGAAGGCTTTTAAGGACCAGTCTAGGTTCCCACTCGCAAACATTTTGATAAGCGCTGTAGATTCTGGATGGTAGAAGTGTGAAAACATTTACCAGAGGATTTGTAGTTGTTGGATAGATATGTCCAGCCCCACCTGATGCAAGTAAAGTCACCTTTGAAATAAACCTTATCACCTGAAAATTCAAAAACGTAAAGGTTATGGAATAAAGATAGAGAGATTTTTTGGCATAATATTGCCCCATGGAATTTAAGAGACTTTAAATGGTAAATTCTGTTGTTACCTCTAATGTTTCAGTATTCAATGTGTCAACACCCAGACATATTGTGTCAGAGCAATCCTGTGATGTTGGTAACAAACTCACTTTAGTGAATGCTCATAAAGTAGTCATGCTACTGTGAAACGCCAAAGTTTACAAAGATAAATCAAATCAACATGAATAAAATCAATGAAGACTATCAGGACATTCAATTAGTATCATATGTTGAAATAGTGTCTTAATCCCACATCTAAGATATGCTTAAAATTTCTTTCTTAAAATCATTCCACAAATAGGAAAAAAAAAAGGTTTTTTTTTTTTAATTTTTTAATTTTTTATTTTATAAGTAAAAGAAAGAAAGAAGTTATTCCACAAAAGGGTAGCATATATGAGCATGTAAAATAAAAAGTCAAAACAATCATTTTTCAAATAAGTTACTTGAATAAATTACCTGACAAGTTAGTAAATCTATCGCAAAATGATGTTCAAACACAGAAATATTTGGATCATTGACAACTGCCTTCAGTAGAGCCCGCTCAATCTCCCTTCCAGTCATATCAGCAGCATGAACAATTCTGTGATGAGAGTGCCCCCCCTCCCTTGCTAGATGCAAGTTCCCATCTTCCCCATGATCAAATGAGGCACCCATAGCAATCAATTCTCTGATTCTGTCAGGTCCTTCTGTACAGACAACCTGCTTAAAATAACCAAACTTGAGAAATAGCTCAACAACTACACAACAAGCACTCAAATAAGACAACAGAATAAACACAACCAACGAACATGCAAAGAAAATTCACATTTTTTTATTTTTTGTCACATCAAAAGTGCTTACTAACTGAATGTTATTAAGTGGAACAATATGTCATTCTCAGTTCATATAAACCAAGGGCATTAATTATAGTTCCGTGTACTAGCTCTAAGGGGGTTGAGAAAAATGAGGGCCTGAGATACTGGACAATGCAAATCCTGTATCAATTTGAATGTTGCCCATTCATTTTAATCCATGGCTAAAATTGTGAAGAGTAAGAGACTCAAACAAACATTTGTTAGCTATAAACAAAAAGACCATATTGTATGGCCCACAACATCATAATGTAATAAATTCATACCAGAGAGCAGAGTTCATATATGAATGATATAGACAAATTTTTAGATTTGAAACTAACCCTGACAGTCTCCTCATCACATAGATAAGCCCCTGCTACAATGGTGTCGTGCATGTGACTCTCCACAGAATCTGAAGGGCACAACACAGCACTAACACCACCCTGAGCATAGTTTGTGTTGCTCTCATGAGGCTCAGCCTTGGTAATCACAGCGACAGATCCATGCTTTGCAACTTCAAGAGCATAACGAAGGCCTGCAACTCCACTGCCAATGATAGCAAAATCAAAATACTTTGTGGAACCATCTCTCAAGCACGATGAAGTGACAGTTCTAAGGGGCTTCCAATGCTCACTAAATGGAGATTGGGAAAAATTACATCTCTGGATCTGCAAGAGCTTAGATACTCCACGTGACCTGGAAGATTAAGAGGGGGGAAGGAGGGAGTTCTACAAAGTTAGAATAGAAGTATGAGCCAAATTTTTTGAGAATTTCCACTTCATTGACATAATTAACAGTCAAGGGAACCGTCTCAATGCTAACATAAAAACAGTGACATGTGGACAACCAGTGCTCTCTGGTAGAACGGAAGTGTAAATCAATGACATTAGAATGTATGGAGACATCCAACTCATTCTCAAAAATAATCTTTTGAAGGCACAAGGAAATTGTCCCCGGAAAACTTAATTGGGCACTACTTATAGAATAATTAAAGAAGTTGTATAAAAAAATTGATGTCTAAAAATGTACCATGAAAGCTCTTTCTGTATGCATCTCTTGAATGTTACACCGGAAACCCAAGAAGTTGTTCTACAACCTTGTCCCTTGCCTAGTGTTGCACTATAATGCAAGCTGCCGGTTCCAGCAGGTATACAAGTTGTCATTTGCAATACCTCTGCCAGATAACAAGAGTAAGAGCTCAAAGTTAGATCACTACTTCTCTTTTCAAAATAGACTCCACTTCTAAAATTTCGTGCATCTTTTGCAATTCAATGCATTGTGATCCACAGACAACCTTGGTAACTAAGGAAAAGAAACGGACCAAACAAGAAGAAGTAAATAAACAAATAGCAGCGACATAAACAGAAAAACAATGATATCAACAAGGATCACGCTACCGTTTGAATGCATTCACTCTCCCTTCCATTTATCTTATGTACTTCCTTTAAGCACAATCAGAACAGCCCAATATCGATACTAATATATATGTCAATATGTTATGATCACAATTCACAACCCACCCAGAGGATCGCATTTAACAAACCAAAATTCATTATCTACGAATTAAATAAAAAATAGAGAGGAAAAAAAAAAAAAAAAGTGATACTGACGTTGGCTAAACTAATACAAACAGAAACAACCAAAAATCATGAGCAAACAACAACCCATCATCCTCAGACCAAAACCATAACTACCCACCATCCAAAAAGAGCAGTTACAACAGAAAAGCCAACATGAACCTCTTAAATGAATGATGACAAACGGAACATCGGCACGCTGAGCACACAAATCCCAGATTCAAGAGCCCGTCGAAGCATTGAATCAAACAGCTAAACCTCAACTCAACACCACCCAAACAAAACAAAACAAAACAAGACACCCTCAATACTTACAGAGTCTGCTTTCTTCTATATGAACTCTGGCTATAGGCTAATATTAGCAAACAAACGTATCTGAGTCTGGGTTTCCTTGCTCCTTTTCAAAGATGAACCTACAGGCTACAGCCAATAAACAAGAAAAGGGACAAAGATAGATTCCCAGAATCTTCGCTTTTATCGTTGATTCATTCTCAAAAAATAGAATGTAATAAAAAATGGGAACTCGATAAATTTTTATGAGAGGTGAATATAGGGAGGCCGACGTTTACGAGGCGCCACACCCAAGATTTGCTACAGACACATCCTAAAACTTCGCGCCATCCTCTTTCTCTTTTTGCAGCCGCACCCTCTCTCTCTTCTTTCTTGTCTTTGTTATTAACGTTTCCTACTTTTTTTTTAATCTTTGACTTTGATTAATCAAGCTGATGTGGAATTTTTAGTTTTGACAAACAAAACAAAATCTTGATACCAAAATGGAGAGGAGCGTGTTCTAAGATTTATATCAGGATTTATTATTCTTATAATATGATCAATAATTAAAATAATAAATATTGATAAGATAATATCTCAATCATTTAATTTAAAAACAATGATTAAGATTAAAAAAAATTATTTGACAATCATAATCCTTCTTATTCATGTTCATTATGAGTTAATATATTTGTTAGGGGAATGCTAGGTGTTCTCGTGATGTTTTTCTTGTGTTTTCCAAGAACTATATTGATATTATTTTATTTTAGATAAGTTATTTTTAAATAAATAATTTATGGTTTACAATATCAACATACATTCTAGAGATTCTATATTTCTATATGCCTCTATCTTTCATCCATTTATATAAATAAGACCTACAAATTCAATGATAAATTTGTAAAAAAATATATAAAAAAGAAAAGGAAATGCAATAGAGATATACATCTCAATTGAATGTAACAAAGACATACAAACTTGATAAATATAATGAATTAAAAAATAAAAACTTTTAGAGAGGACAAAATTAAGATGAACATTTGAATTATTAAAACTTTAAAATAACGACTAATTATTTTTTGTAAAAATAACGCTGACTAATTGTTATAGGAACTGCGCCTACTAATATGGATTGAAATTTCCTTCAATTACTTAAAATCGGAGATTCGGGGTCAACCGGCCAAAAAAATATATTCATGGTGGTTTATGAGCCACGGGACTGTAATCTTCAAAAAGTGATCATAGCCACTCAAATCGTCCAAAAAGTATTGGAAAACCAGACTCGTGTCGTGGGCTTCTTTCTTAGCTTTCTATGACTATTTAGTCTATTTTGTAGTTGTTATTTGGTTGGTCAAAAAAGACAGGAAGAATATAAAGCAGGGAAATTACCTAGAAAGTCTCTTAATTAATAATTTTTCTCTACTAATTAATAAGGATGTGATTTTATTTTTTATTTTTTTCAAAAATTGATAATTAAATGTATGAGTTTTGGCTTCATGACAAATAAAAAAAATCTTTTATCTCATATTTTCAATCATCGTGTTAACGTCAAATCAATAAAAAATGTATTATATGTATCCAAATTTTATTCAAAATAAATTGAAATAAAATTTTCTAATTCAATTAATAAAACTGTACGTGATTTTTGAACATATAAAAAGGTATATATTTTTTAATAAATCTATTAAAAAATTCATAATTCTTACCTAATAATTAAAAAATTATATGTTTTCACATGCATTATAGTGTTGATTTTATTTTTTATTTTTTTCAAAAATTGATAATTAAATGTATGAGTTTTGGCTTCATGACAAATAAAAAAAATCTTTTATCTCATATTTTCAATCATCGTGTTAACGTCAAATCAATAAAAAATGTATTATATGTATCCAAATTTTATTCAAAATAAATGCATGAAATTTTCATAATTCAATTAATTTTTTTTTTTTTGAACATATAAAAAAGTATATATTTTTTAATAAATCTATTAAAAAATACATAATTCTTACCCACTAATTAAAAAATTATATGTTTTCACATGCATTATAGTGTTATATATTAAGTAAAATATTTTATCGAAAGAAAGTTACATCCGTCTATATATATATATGGGCCGTGATACGAAGAATGCCGGCATGCATGACTGTTCATGCACGCCATGCTTTTTTTTTTTTTTAATAATTATAATAATAAAATATTATATTTTATTATTTTAAAATATCAAATCACCCCGGCATTCATCACACCGGGCATGATGTTTAACCTCACATATAACACTCGTCAAAAGAGTATTAATTGAGCCAAGTGGGAGGTGGCCCCAACATCACTCCCTCCACAGAAGAAAAGATGAGCTTTTAGATTGAGGAATCCAATTTGTTCTCTCATTCAATTGTCCATGCTGGAAATCGATTGCAAGAACCCCAAGCAGAAGGGGGCCTGCATCTTTCTTTTTTGTTTTTGCTTCAATTATTCCAAGAAGGCTCCAAGAAATTGCTCCTCTAGTATGCCATAATATGCAATAAAACAAAATATGCACAATTAATTAATGATTTATATTTATTTTAAGCAAAATGGAGAAGATTCTGGTATATTTTAAACACAGTATCACGTCATTTAAATGAGGTGATAATATATACACCATTAAATATGTGAATCATCATGTCATAATTGTCGAGTTTTGTAATTTTAGTTTTGGTAGTAAAGAATCATAGCAAACCTGAAAATTGATTTGTTCTGCTAGCTACATAAGATCAACCTAGTTTTCTAAGACGGTGAAGAATTGGTTCTGCGATTTTTGGAAGAAAGATAGAATAAATGTTAAAAAATATATTTTTATCTTACGATGATGTGGCGGTTCTTACTAGTTACTAATTATTGAATTAGTCATTGTTAAAAAAGAAGTCAAATATTAGTTGAAACTAATACATTAACATTATAGAACAATTATAAGATAGAAAAGTGATTTTTTAGCATTATTTAAAAATAAAAGAAGAGAGAGAGATTATGAGGTGGGTCTTTCTCCAATAAAACAAGAAAACGAAAAGTATAAGTTAACCTAGATAAAGAAAATGCCGTCATTCTTTTGATGTACCTCCCATTTTGGAAGTACCTCTATCATCTTTGAAGGTGATTCTCGTACTACCATTCTCACTGTCAACTCTTCTTATGTTTCGAATTGGGCTTCTCATCTTAGCCGACATAAGACAACAACTTCTTTCTTTTTAGAATTGGATTGCATTGAAGACATCAAGATGTGCAAATTACTATGCACAACATGTTAACAAATGGATTGCTTCGAACCGTGTGTTTAAAAACATTCCCTTTTTAACAAATCCAAGATTTAGCACTTAAAGCATAAATGATTAATGTAGTGGCTATTCGAAATGGATTGGGCATATGATGTCTTCCATGTAGTCGATTTAGTCAGGAATGAAACCAAAATTTTGTTATTAAGAGAGGTTAAAATATAATTATGGGGTCAAATTTAATTTCTTATTAATAGTGGGATGTTTTTGAGAGAGACTTAATCTGATAAAATGATTGAGATTTGAAACAATTTATTTAATAAAATATGGGAAAACTTCACTAAAGACTCCTGAACTTCCACCCGATTTGATAAACCCCTCTAAACATTAAAATCTTTCAATTTAGTTTCATGAACTTTCAATTGCTCTCAATTTAGATCCCTCGGTTAGATTTTAAACGTTACATGACGTTTATACCCTTGACTTTTGTATAAAATTTAAACTTCCAAAACTTTTTTTTTTACTTAAAAAAAAAAAAAAAGTCAGGGATATTTTGGTATTTTTTTGTATTTTTAATAGCTAAAATTGACGAAGGGATCCAAATTGAGAGCAATTGAAAGTTTAGGGGACTAAATTGAGAGATTTTGAAGTTTATGGGGGGTATTTCAAAACGGGTGAAAGTTTATGGGTCCTTAGTGAAGTTTTCCCAACAAAATATATTAACAAGTTGAACATATCACCATTCATTGAGCACAACACAAAAGGAGGAAAAAAAAATAGGGTAAAAAGTTCACTTAACTCCCTAAAACTATCACCCTAATGATAATCTACCCCCTCAACTAATTACCACAATTTACCTCTCAAACTACCAAGACAATGACAATGTACCTTCCAATGCTAGCAAAATGAAGAAATTATCCCTATAGAATTTTCAATAAGACAAAATTACCTTTAAAATTTTGAAAAAAAAAAAAAAATGAGTATTTTTGTTTTTATTTTAATAAGGATAATTTCGTAATTTTTTTTTTTAAATTAGGGGTACATTGTCATTGTTTTAATAGTTTGGGCGGTAAATTATCACAATTGATAGTTTGAGTGGTAGATTGTCATCGAATGGTAGTTTGAGTGGGTTAAGTGAACTTAAAAAAAAAAAAAAAAAAAAAAAAAAAAAAGAAGCAAGCTTCTGGTGCCACGTCACTAGCTCGCTGTTGGAAAGTTGAAACCGTCGTGGAGCTGAATTGAGAATTGAGCGCTTTCGGTTCCCGCAACTTTCTTTTTCTTCTTCATCTTCTTCATCACACTCCCTCACTCTAATTCCATTTCCACTTTCAAGTCTGTTGGGAAACCCTAGCCATTGTTACACAAGCTGAATTTGAGAGAGAGATAGAAGGAGCAAGACAGAAATGGGGAACTTGATGAACAAGGAGCCTCCACCGCCAATGGTGCTCGTCCCACCTCTCTTCGATTTCCCGCCCCTCGCTGCTCGTACCAGGTTTCCCCTATCTCCCTCCGTTTTTCCATTCCTGGTTATACATTATAAACGTGTCTGCATCTATATCTGACCAATTGAATTCTGCATATAAAAAGTTTTCAGTTTAGAGTTCCTTTTATAACAATGTCTCATCACTTCATTGTATGCTTAAATTTAATTAGCACTAGTTTAGCTGCAGTCAATTCTAGAATTTGGACTTTGAATGATTCACCTGCAAGGAAGTTCTGGTTATGTTAATTTGAGCAATCTATAATGAATCAATTCATGCTTAATAATTTGGAATATCAGGTCTTAATTTTGCAGGTTTATTGTTAATTTGTTACCATTTGGTTTACATGAAGTGGCTGTTAAAAGCCCTTTGTATGAACAAGGTGTTGGGTGCATTTTCTAATATTGGGGTTTGATCCCTAAAGGGAGTGAGATTTTCGCGTCTTGTATAACTTGTTGGGAAGTTGGAATAACTTTTAATGAGGCTTCTATGACATGATGCAGGATGTTGGAGTCGTCATATAACTTCTTGTTTGGGAAGCTTGCTTTGAAATGCCTTTTTGAGGACTATTTTGAAGAAGCAAGGCATTTTAGCGCAAGAATTATGCTTAAGCCAATTGATGACCCTAATGTGGATTTGGTTGCTACAGTATCCATGGAAATTCTGACTTTCACTGAATTTGTCTAGTTGTTGTGCGAGATTGGTTCTTTTGCTGTTGTTTTATATTAAATCCTCTTGTTGAAATGTGAATTTTGAGGAATAAAGCAAGGAGAATATATTTTCTTTCCCTTAATTTGATTAGGTTTCAGGTCCGCTTGATCATAAGCCTGAGGAGAAGATTGTAGGAAACGCTCTGTTTCGCTGGCAAAGGTATCGTAGAATGTGTTTACTGGTTCATCACGTCTTCTTTGTTCCCAACACATTCTATGCTAATTCTGTTATTAAACAATACTTTAATGCTTCTTTATATGAACAGTGATATTGATGATCCTCATACGTTCGTGGACCTTTTTGTATCAAACTCTGACCCGTAAGGAACATTTATCTGAAGTAAATAATTTTACTTTCTAAATAAGGTCATCTCTCCCCCCTGGCCGGTTTTCCCCTATTCAAGCTGTAATTCTTTAAATGCTACTGTACATGCTGTCACTTCAGGATTTTACAGATGAGGTCAAGTGCGTACCATCCTAAATATGGATTTGGAGCATTTGGCATTTTTCCATTATTACTGAAGAAAAGGTGGGTTCATATCAGTAAACCCATTCATATGGCATCTTCAGCTAGCTGGTAGTTACAAAGATCAGATGCATTTTATTGACAAAACTAAATATTCCTGCAGAGTGTCTTCCGAAGATTATGGTGTTATGGGATTGAGATATGGGTCGGGAAATTTATCATTTGGAGCCACGCTTATGCCTTTTTCCCGTATGTGACCTCAAATTTAGGACAATGAATTTCCTCTGGTTCCTTAGAATATAATTCTGCCATATTTATAAAAAAAAATTTAAAAAAATTTAAAAAAATTTTAAAAAAGAGAGAAAGAGAGAAAGAGAGAATATAATTCTGCCGTAATTACTATTTTGATAACCTATGAGGGTTATTCTTAAAAAATATATACTGATGGGTTTGTACAGTATAACACTTGGTATTAAATTTTTTCCCCATTTCTTGTTCAATAACTTCAATTTGTTTAATACAAGATGTTAGAATTTTAATCAATTGTTTTGAAGCTTAAATATTTGTTAGTTCTTAGAGGATTGGAGGGAATGGAGGGCCCTTTTTCCCCCTTACAAGAAACTCCTTCAAAAGTGGTAATAGGCCTCAAAAAGTCTTTGCATATATTGCAAGGACCTCATTAAGATAATAAATTATTCATTTTGCCCCTTCACCCTCCTTCTTCCCAATTAAGATTGAAAAGGAAAAAAGGAAAGTAGAAATATCCGGTCAACCCTTGTGAGTCTACATTTGAAAATCGAGATAAAAATTCTTCTGTTTTCCATGTTTGCCTCATTTAACTTTTTGTTTGTAACTTTGGAAATCTCATCTTTACACTCCCCACCCAAATATATTGGATACGAGATGAAAACTTCTGAATGTACTCATCATACTTTGCAGTGAAAGATAAATTCCCAAGAAATGCATGGTTCATAAGCAAGATGGGAAGACTAACTGCTGGGGTGCAATACGAGCCACAGTGTAAGCTTTACTCAATGAAATCAGTTTTGCAAAATTCCAAGTTCAGTTTATTCAAATTTTTATGTCAATTCGTTAAACCATTAGATAAGTTCGAGAATCTTTTTCTTTGGCCTAGAATGAAGTTTTGTCTTCTCACAGGTTTTCTGTTGTAATTATATATTTTTATTTAGCGTTGGATATCTCTTTAATATGTTCACTTGGGAGTGTCAAACTCGAGCTTTTTTTATGGACAAACCATGAAAGAAATACCATTCACCAATGGGAATGCTTTACATAAATGTTTCCATTAACCTATGGGTTGAATATGATTATATTGTTGATTTCATTATTACTTTTCATAATTCTTTCAAATATGCCATGTTCCATATCTGTAAATTGTAATATGAACACAATATCATGTGTGATTGGAATTTGAGCAAGATTGTAATTGATTTTTATTGTTTACCTTGTTGATGATGTTTGTTTTTAGATGAAAACAAAGACGGTGCAAAATATAAACATTTAATGAATTGGAGTTGTGCAATTGGCTATGGAGTAGGATCTGGCAGCCCCTTGAGCCCATCTTTCAATTTTGGTCTTGAACTTGCCAAAAGCTCTCAGGTTATTTTTCAGATAGTTCAATTTATTTTTGAATTTTCTCCAAAATCTCACTCTCTCTCTCTCTCGCTCTCTCTACTAAATAATGGCTTCCTTAGTATTGCAACTAGTTTCAATATCTTGGCTATAAATGAGACAGTTGAAGCATTCACATAATCTAAAACTGAGAAGAAGATGGGATACTTGAGATTGTTTGAGCACTGTGAGCTTGTCTTTAACCTCTACATGAAATGTGATCAAGAAAGAAGCTGACTTATTTGTCTTTGTGAAAGTATGTATCCCACGGGTACTTCAAAACTTCTTACACTTGCAAATAGCTCTATGTTTCCAGAATTCCTGGACTCCTTGGCATTGTTCTCTGTCAGAATGTCATTTAAAAGAGAAGTAATTATGTTGCTTTTGTGCCCATGTTCCCCTGATGCCCACATTTGATAAATTTTACTTAAAAATGGAAAAGCAAGATAGAATTAGCCTCTGTGTATATCTTGTTTTAACTGTTTAATTGCTTAATGAATCTATGTTGGATTTAAGATGACATTCTGGTAAAAGGTTTAGTGTATGATTCCTGAATGTCCTTTATGGGAAAAATGGTTTGGGATTCAACCTAATCTAAGTAGATATATGAACAACTTTTTATCATGTTTTGCTCCACCAGTCTAATTCATGTGGCCATCTAAAAAGTAAAATATACGGGTTAACATGTGACTGGAGGCAGGGTAGGGATCTGCTGCCATTCATTTGGATATATAAAATGCTAAAAATCACCAGTCAACATGTGATTGGAGGGAGGGTATCGATCTGCCACCCCAACTCAATGTGCTCATGAGAGGAATTTATATTACAACTGTGGCCCAGTCTCTGCATAATACAACAGTATAGGAACTTGAGGAAGAATATATCACCACAACAATACAATTTTTATCTTGGGGTCAATGTGCTAACGATGGTTCCCCTTTTGATATATATTTTTTTTGTTGTTGAATGGATCCCCTTTTGATATATTCCACAATGGAATTAGTTTTGGGTCAACCTCCTGCAAAGTAATTCCCTTGATGCCTCCCAAGCTTCATGGAATTAAGTGCATCTATGCTTGATTTTATTTCAGATACGTGACTTGTAAAGTTCTGTGCTTCTTCACTTTACAAGTCATACATCAGAAATAAAATCGAGCATAGATGCACTTCTTCATTTGGGCCATTTACTTATTAACAAAAAAAAATGTTATGTGCTTCTTCACTGAAATTTGCATACTGATACAACGTGCAGTTCATTGCCTCATTCTATCAACACGTGGTTGTCCAAAGACGGGTATGTGTCTGGTTTTTTGTTTTCCTTTTTCATGTCTTCTGCATGGCTTTTTTGTTTTTTGTTTTTGTTTTTTTAATGTTTTACCTTTGTCTCATTGCAACGTATGACATAGACTATGCAATCTCATTGATATTGTATAACCATTATGTGTCTGTGCGTTTTTATATGTTTTTCCAATGTCTCATTGCAACGTATGCATAGACTATGGAATCTCATTGATTTTGTATTAGCCCTAATGTGTGTGTGTTATTGAGCTACATGATGGTTGCCATTTAGTATATATTTGGTTGGTTAGTTGTCATAAAACTTATGCTGAACAATGCTGCAATTGTAACCACTAACTAGTAAACATGGTTGGTAGCTGGGCACCTACATGATCCATTCAGCTTACTTTGCAAGGCTCAAACCTAGGATAAACGGTAATTGTATCATATTCTCTTGTAGACTTCAGAATGGTGACTAGTTGGTAGAAAAGGATTTGAATAGTCAATTGAGCCCTCACAGTTATTTGATATGGAATATGATGCCTATTAGCTTGAGGAAGTGCTTACATTGTGCTAGTTAAATTTGGGAAACTTGTCTTTTATTACAGAACCTAATTCCAAATTGTACTCCTAAACATTCCATCAAGAAAGAACTGAGAGTATCATTTTTCTTCGTCTTATATTTTCTCCTCTTGCTATTTTCTTTCTCCTGTTATGTGATGTGGTACTTTATTAGTTGCTTCCTTTTAGTAATCAAAGATGTTGTTTTGACAAAAGTTTGAACTGCTTCAACTAAACAGGTCAAGAACCCCCTTGAAGAAGATGAAATCGTTGGAATTACAAATTATATTGACTTTGGCTTTGAGTTACAGACAAGGTATTCTAAGTAATAGAACTGATTTT
Organism: Corylus avellana; assembly: GCF_901000735.1. Lineage (NCBI taxonomy): Eukaryota > Viridiplantae > Streptophyta > Magnoliopsida > Fagales > Betulaceae > Corylus > Corylus avellana. The sequence continues at coordinate 34,106,420 of NC_081545.1, forward strand.
AACCAGTGTGGTGATATCTGATTTTATTATGGTTCTGTTTTAAAGAGTTGATGATGCCAATACATCAAACAACCCCGAGTCCACTTTTCAAGTGGCTGCATCCTGGCAAGCCAATAAAAACTTCTTGCTAAAGGTAGCAGTTCTGGTGCCATCTTGTGTTTCGCCACTACAGATCATTATCAGGTTTAAAAAAGATTAACTTCATGTTTGCAGGGAAAGATGGGACCTCTAAGCTCATCAATATCATTGGCATTCAAGTCATGGTGGAAACCTTCTTTCACTTTCAACATTTCAGGTGCCTATAGTTGGTTGATTGTGTCATGGATTGACTTGAAAGTTTCTTTCTATAGTGGAAATTAAAACATGTGTCATCAGTATGAAATTTATCTGTGAAGGATACATGATGTCACACTGTCACCCCTAATATATAATAATAGTCCTTTTTTTTTTTTTTGTGAAGATGATGTAAATAATATTTATAACATAGTGACATTCTCTAAATTCCATCTTATGTCCTGGCACCTGATAAGTTAATTAGAAAATGATGACATTTGAAACTTATCTAGCCTTGTGCTCCTAAATCAACTTAGAATTGGGCCAGTTGACATAGAAAGATAGATTTGCTTTTATTATTTGGTTCTTGGTTTCAAGTAGAGAAGATGCATCATTAAATTGTTGATGGGTTCCAATTACTAAATCAGTAAATCCCATTATTTTGCAGCTACTAGAGATCGTATTTTTGGAAAGACAGCCTGTGGATTTGGCATTCGTGTTGAGAATCTTAGAGAAGCCAGGTTTCATATGTTTGTTTGCTTTAACTTCTTTGCTCAATCAAAGATTATTGTTTTGTAATTTGCTTGTGGGTCAGGGTCGGTGGCTTCTAGCCCTGCAAGCTTGAGTCTTATGGGTGTTATTCTATACCAGGAAATGAGAACTTTTACCTCCAAAGTTAGTGAAATTTGACATGTTACCAAATTTGCTTGAGCTCAAGCTCATGCGGTCACCGGCCCATGTTTTTTTACCTCGAGTTTTTTCAGTTTATTGTGTGGGCAAGTATAATGTATCATTTACCTCATTCGCAGTTATCAAAGAGCTGATCCAAATTTTGTAATGCTTACACCCAACAAGGAGCACCTAGCTGAGGGTATCGTTTGGAAAATTGGGAAGCGACCTATGCTACAATCAGACGTCAATGCTGGAAATTTTGACGGCTTGCCTAGAGAATTGAGACCTTTTGACAAAATTTTGTAATTTCTCCTTTTGGTCCCCTCCCCACCAATTGTTGGTCGTTGGAAATTTTAGGAGTGGATCACTGAATAGGTAATCATTCTAGGATGATGAGTTTGAATATTTTTTGTCTTGGATTCGTTAGTCTTGTGAAAAAATGCTGAGCTTTGGTCGAGGGACCACTACGATACAGGGTTGAACAAATTTTACTTGATATTTTCTTGATTGTATCTACTGTTTTTGTAATGGTTAGGGTGTGAATATGTGATGGTGAACTGAATTGTGATAAGCATAAGATTAGATGGTTCTCCATGATTCATCGGGTCACTTGCGTGCATTGTGCTGTTAAATATGTTAATCTTTTATAATTTGTTTATAACTTGTTGATGCATGTCAGTATAATTGGAGTGTTAACTTTTTGTTAGTAATAAATGTGACTCTAATCACATGTTAACATGTGTAAGCAAATTGTAAAAAATTATAAAAAATTCTTAGTCTATAATATGAATTAGGCACACAATTCATTTATCAGAATGACCAAGAAAAAATATTTTCAGTATTAACTTTCTTTCCTCATTAATGATTACTATTCGTTTTTAGTAAATGGTTCGAGGTAGGGGACTAGGCCCAACAAATAAACAAAATTCAAACAGATTGCAAAATGGGCCAAAGTCCAGCTCAGCTTATTTAAACGTGCCGATTTCTCCTTTACCCGCGTATTTAAGCCCTTCTTCACCTTCTTCTTCCCACAAAATCAAGTCTAATCCGAATTTTTGCAAAGCTCTTCTTCTCCAGAACTTTACCCTTCCTTCATTGGTCATGACTATTCACAAATACTCCTATGATAATTAAATGTACGAGTTTTGGCTTCGTGACAAATATAAAAAGCTTTTATCTCATATTTTCATTCATCGTGTCCATGTCAAATCAATAAAAAGTGTATTATACGTATCCAAATTTTCGTTAACATAATGCCAAACAAATATAAAAAAGACTAATAATAATAATAATAATAATAATAATAAACACAAGAGGTGGAGATTCATCCCACCACTACCCTTCATCCGATGAGAGAGGGAGGCCGTGAAGGGTGGCTCCTCAACCCTTACCTCTATAAGGCTTGAGATTCATCCCATCTATCTTCTTCCATAATAAAATTGAAATAAAATTTTCTAATTCAATTAATAAAACTGTACGTGTTTTTGGAGCATATAAAAAGTATATATTTTTTAATAAATCTATTAAAAAATCACGTAATTCTTACCTACTAATTAAGAAATTACATGTTTTCACATGCATAAGTATGACTCGTCAAAAGAGTATCCGTCCATATATAATTCGTCAAGTGGGAGGTGGCCCCAACATCACTCCCTCCACAGAAGAAAAGAAGAGCTTTTAGATTGAGGAATCCAATTTGTTCTCTCATTCAATTGTCCGTGCTGGAAATCGTTTGCAAGAATCCCAAGCAGAAGGGGCCTGCATCTTTCTTTCTTTTTTGCTTCAATTATTCCAAGAAGGCTCCAAGAAATTGATCCTCTAGTATGCCATAATATGCAATCAAACAAAATATGCACAATTAAGTAATTATTTATATTTATTTTAAGCAAAATGGAGAAGATTTTTAAACACAGTATCATGTCATTTAAATGGTGTGATAATATATACACCATTAAATATGTGAATCATCATGTCATAATTGTCGGGTTTTGGTAATTTTAGTTTTGATGTGGCGGTTCTTACTAATTATTGAATTAGTCATTGTTAAAAAGAAATCAAATATTAGTTGAAACTAATACATCGGCATTATATAACAATTATAAGATAAAAAAGGTGATTCTTTAGCCTTTTTTTTAAAAAAAAGGAAAAGAAAAGGAAAGAAAAAGAGAGATTATGAGGCAAGTCTTTCTCCAATAAAACAAGAAAACGAAAAGTATAAGTTAACCTAGGTGAAGCAAATGCCGTTATTCTTGTGATGCACCTCCCATTTTGGAAGTACTTCTATCATCTTTGAAGATGATTCTCTTACTATCATTCTCACCGTCAACTCCTCTTATGTAGCCTTCGAATTGGGCCTCCCATCTTAGTCAATATAAGACAGCAATTTCTCTATTTTTAGAATTGGACTGCATTGGAGACATCAAGATGTGCAAATTACTATGCACAACAAGTTAACAAATGGATTGCTTCGAACTGTGTGTTTGGAAACATTCTATTTTTAACGAATCCAAGATTTAGCACCCAAAGCATAAATGATTAATGTAGTGGCTATTCAAAATGGATTGGGCATATGATGTCTTCCATGTAGTCGGTTTAATCAAGAAGGGAACCAAAAATTTTTTGTTAAGAGAGGTTAAAATATAATTATAGGGTCAAATTTAATTTCTTATTAATAGTGGGATGTTTTTGAGAGAGAATTAATTTGATAAAATGATTGAGATTTGAAACAATTTATTTAATAAAATATATTAACATGTTGAACATATCACTATTCATTGAGCATAACACACAAGGAGGAAAAAAAAAGGAGAGAAGGGAGCCGCTGGTGCCACGTCACTAGCTCGCTGTTGGAAAGTTGAAACCGACGTGGAGCTGAATTGAGAATTGAGCGCTTTCGGTTCCCGCAACTTTATTCTTCTTTTTCATCATCTTTTTCATCATCTTCATCACACTCCCTCACTCTAATTCCATTTCCACTTTCAAGTCTGTTGGGAAACCCTAGCCATTGTTACACAAGCTGAATTTGAGAGAGGGAGATAGAGGGAGCAAGACAGAAATGGGGAACTTGATGAACAAGGAGCCTCCACCGCCAATGGTGCTCGTCCCACCTCTCTTCGATTTCCCGCCCCTCGCTGGTCGTACCAGGTTTTCCCTATCTCCCTCCGTTTTTCCATTCCTGCTTATACATCATAAACGTGTCTGTATCTGTATCTGACCAATTGAATTCTGCATATAAAAAGTTTTCAGTTTAGAGTTCCTTTTATCACAATGTCTCATCACTTCATTGTATGCTTAAATTTAATTAGCACTAGTTTAGCTGCAGTCAATTCTAGAATTTGGACTTTGAATGATTCACCTGCAAGGAAGTTCTGGTTATGTTAATTTGAGCAATCTGTAATGAATCAATTCATGCTTAATAATTTGGAATATCAGGTCTTAATTTTGCAGGTTTATTGTTAATTTGTTACCATTTGGTTTACATGAAGTGGCTGTTAAAAGCCCTTTGTATGAACAAGGTGCTGGGTGCATTTTATAATATTGGGGTTTGATACTTAAAGGGAGTGAGATTTTCGCGTCTTGTATAACTTGTTGGGAAGTTGGAATAACTTTTAATGAGGCTTCTATGACATGATGCAGGATGTTGGAGTCGTCATATAACTTCTTGTTTGGGAAGCTTGCTTTGAAATGCCTTTTTGAGGACTATTTTGAAGAAGCAACGCATTTTAGCGCAAGAATTATGCATAAGCCAATTGATGACCCTAATATGGATTTGGTTGCTACAGTATCCATGGAACATGGAAATTCTGACTTTAACTAAATTTGTCTAGTTGTTGTGCGAGATTGGTTCTTTTGCTGTTGTTTTATATTAAATCCTCTTGTTGAAATGTGAATTTTGAGGAATAAAGCAAGGAGAACATATTTTCTTTCCCTTAATTTGATTAGGTTTCAGGTCCACTTGATCATAAGCCTGCGGAGAATATTGTAGGAAACGCTCTGTTTCGCTGGCGAAGGTATCGTAGAAAGTGTTTACTGGTTCATCACGTCTTCTTTGTTCCCAACACATTGTATGCTAATTCTGTTATTAAACAATACTTTAATGCTTCTTTATATGAACAGTGATATTGATGATCCTCATACGTTCGTGGACCTTTTTGTATCAAACTCTGACCCGTAAGGAACATTTATCTGAAGTAAATAATTTTACTTTCTAAATAAGGTCATCTCTCCCCCCTGGCCGGTTTTCCCCTATTCAAGCTGTAATTCTTTAAATGCTACTGTGCATGCTGTCACTTCAGGATTTTACAGATGAGGTCAAGTGCGTACCATCCTAAATATGGAATTGGAGCATTTGGCATTTTTCCATTATTACTGAAGAAAAGGTGGGTTCATATCAGTAAACCCATTCATATGGCATCTTCAGCTAGCTGGTACTTACAAAGATCAGATGCATTTTATTGACAAAACTAAATATTCCTGCAGAGTGTCTTCCGAAGATTATGGTGTTATGGGATTGAGATATGGGTCGGGAAATTTATCATTTGGAGCCACGCTTATGCCTTTTTCCCGTATGTGACCTCAAATTTGGGACAATGAATTTCCTCCTTGCGTGGTTCCTTAGAATATAATTCTGCCATATTTATAAAAAAAAAAAAAATTTAAAAAAATTAAAAAGAGAGAGAGAGAGAGAGAGAATATAATTCTGCCATAATTACTATTTTGATAACCTATGACGGTTATTCTTAACAAATATATACTGATGGGTTTGTACAGTATAACACTTGGTATTAAATTTTTTCCCCATTTCTTGTTCAATAACTTCAATTTGTTTAATACAAGATGTTAGAATTTTAATCAATTGTTGTGAAGCTTAAATATTTGTTAGCTCTTAGAGGATTGGAGGGAATGGAGGGCCCTTTTTCCCCCTTACAAGAAACTCCTTCAAAAGTGGTAATAGGCCTCAAAAAGTCTTCGCATATATTGCAAGGACCTCATTAAGATAATAAATTATTCATTTTGCCCCTTCACCCTCCTTCTTCCCAATTAAGATTGAAAAGGAAAAAAGGAAAGTAGAAATATCCGGTCAACCCTTGTGAGTCTACATTTGAAAATCGAGATAAAAATTCTTCTGTTTTCCATGTTTGCCTCATTTAACTTTTTGTTTGTAACTTTGGAAATCTCATCTTTACACTCCGCACCCAAATATATTGGATACGAGATGAAAACTTCTGAATGTACTCATCATACTTTGCAGTGAAAGATGAATTCCCAAGAAATGCATGGTTCATAAGCAAGATGGGAAGACTAACTGCTGGGGTGCAATACGAGCCGCAGTGTAAGCTTTACTCAATGAAATCAGTTTTGCAAAATTCCAAGTTCAGTTCATTCAAATTTTTATGTCAATTCATTAAACCATTAGATAAGTTCGAGAATCTTTTTCTTTGGCCTAGAATGAAGTTTTGTCTTCTCACAGGTTTTCTGTTGTAATTATACATTTTTATTTAGTGTTGGATATCTCTTTAATATGTTCACTTGGGAGTGTCAAACTCGAAAGAAATACCATTCACCAATGGGAATGCTTTACATAAATGTTTCCATTAACCTATGGGTTGAATACGATTATATTGTTGATTTCATTATTACTTTTCATAATTCTTTCAAATATGCCATGTTCCATATCTGTAAATTGTAATATGAACACAATATCATGTGTGATTGGAATTTGAGCAAGATCGTAATTGATTTTTATTGGTTACCTTGTTGATGATGTTTTTTTAGATGAAAACAAAGACGGTGCAAAATATAAAAATTTAATGAATTGGAGTTGTGCAATTGGCTATGGAGTAGGATCAGGCAGCCCCTTGAGCCCATCTTTCAATTTTCGTCTTGAACTTGCTAAAAGCTCTCAGGTTATTTTTCAGATAGTTCAATTTATTTTTGAATTTTGTCCAAAATCTCACACCACTCTCTCTCTCTCTCTCTCTCTCTCTCTCTCTCTCATTCTTAGTATTGCAACTAGGTTCAATATCTTGGCTATAAATGAGAGAGTTGAAGCATTCACATAATCTAAAACTGAGAAGAAGATGGGATACTTGAGATTGTTTGAGCACTGTGAGCTTGTCTTTGGCCTCTACATGAAATGTGATCAAGAAAGAAGCTGACTTATTTGTCTTTGTGAAAGTATGTATCCCACGGGTACTTCACAACTTCTTACACTTGCAAATTGCTCTAGGTTTCCAGAATTCCTGGACTCCTTGGCATTGTTCTCTGTCAGAATGTCATTTAAAAGAGAAGTAATTATGTTGCTTTTGTGCCTATGTTCCCCTGATGCCCACATTTGATAAATTTTACTTAAAAATGGAAAAGCAAGATAGAATTAGCCTCTTTGTATATCTTGTTTTTACTGTTTAATTGGTTAATGAATCTATGTTGGATTTAAGATGACATTCTGGTAAAAGGTTTAGTGTATGATTCCTGAATGTCCTTTATGGGAAAAATGGTTTGGGATTCAACCTAATCTAAGTAGATATATGAACAACTTTTTATCATGTTTTGCTCCACCTGTCTAATTCATGTGGCCATCTAAAAAGTAAAATATACGGGTTAACATGTGACTGGAGGCAGGGTATGGATCTGCTGCCATTCATTTGGATATATAAAATGCTAAAAATCACCAGTCAACATGTGATTGGAGGGAGGGTATCGATCTGCCACCCCAACTCAATGTGCACATGAGAGGAATTTATATTACAACTGTGGCTCAGTCTCTGCATAATACAACATTATAGGAACTTGAGGAAGAATATATCAACACAACAATACAATTTTTATCTTGGGGTCAATGTGCTAACGATGGTTCCCCTTTTGATATATATTTCTTGTTGTTGAATGGATCCCCTTTTGATATATTCCACAATGGAATTAGTTTTGGGTCAACCTCCTGCAAAGTACATATTCAACATAATTCTCTTGATGCCTCCCTAAGCTTCATGGAATTAAGTGCATCTATGCTTGATTTTATTTCAGATGTGTGACTTGTAAAGTTCTGTGCTTCTTCACTTTACAAGTCATGCATCAGAAATAAAATTGAGCATAGATGCACTTTTTCATTGGGGTCATTTACTTATTAACAAAAAAAAATGTTATGTGCTTCTTCACTGAAATTTGCATACTGATACAACCTGCAGTTCATTGCCTCATTCTATCAACACGTGGTTGTCCAAAGACGGGTATGTGTCTGGTTTTTTGTTTTCCTTTTTCATGTCTTCTGCATGGCTTTTTTGTTTTTTTAATGTTTTACCTATGTCTCATTGCAATGTATGACATAGACTATGCAATCTCATTGATATTGTATAACCATTATGTGTCTGTGTGTTTTTATATGTTTTTCCAATGTCTCATTGCAGCGTATGCCATAGACTATGGAATCTCATTGATCTTGTATTAACCCTAATGTGTGTGTTATTGAGCTACATGATGGTTGCCGTTTAGTATATATTTGGTTGGTTAGTTGTCATAAAACTTATGCTGAACAATGCTGCAATTGTAACCACTAACTAGTAAACATGGTTGGTAGCTGGGCACCTACATGATCCATTCAGCTTACTTTGCAAGGCTCAAACCTAGGATAAATGGTAATTGTATCATATTCTCTTGTAGACTTCAGGATGGTGACTAGTTGGTAGAAAAGGATTTGAATAGCCAATTGAGCCCTCACAGTTACTTGATATGGAATATGGTGCCTATTAGCTTGAGGAAGTGCTTACATTGTGCTAGTTAAATGTGGGAAACTTGTCTTTTATTACAGAACCTAATTCCAAATTGTACTCCTAAACATTCCATCAAGAAAGAACTGAGAGTATCATTTTTCTTTTTCTTATATTTTTTCCTCTTGCTATTTTCTTACTCTTGTTATGTGATGTGGTACTTTATTAGTTGCTTCCTTTTAGTAATCAAAGATGTTGTTTTGACAAAAGTTTGAACTGCTTCAACTAAACAGGTCATGAACCCCCTTGATAAAGACGAAAAAGTTAGAATTACAAATTATATTGACTTTGGCTTTGAGCTACAGACAAGGTATTCTAAGTAATAGAACTGATTTTAACCAGTGTGGTGATATCTGATTGTATTATGGTTTTGTTTTAAAGAGTTGATGATGCCAATACATCAAACAACCCCGAGTCCACTTTTCTAGTGGCTGCATCCTGGCAAGCCAATAAAAACTTCTTGCTAAAGGTAGCAGTTCTGATGCCATCTTGTGTTTCGCCACTACAGATCATTATCATGTTTAAAAAAGATCAACTTCATGTTTGCAGGGAAAGATGGGACCTCTAAGCTCATCAATATCATTGGCATTCAAGCCATGGTGGAAACCTTCTTTCACTTTCGACATTTCAGGTGCCTATAGTTGGTTGATTGTGTCATGGATTGACTTGAAAGTTTCTTTCTATAGTTGAAATCAGAACATGTGTCATCAGTATCAAATTTATCTGTGAAGGATACATGATGTCACCCCTAATATATAATAATAGTCCTTTTTTTTTGTTAGGATGATGTAAATAATATTTATAGCATAGTGACATTTTCTAAATTCCATCTTATGTCCTGGCACCTGATAAGTTAATTAGAAATTGATGACATTTGAAACTTATCTAGGCTTGTGCTCCTAAATCAACTTAGAATTGGGCCAGTTGACATAGAAAGATAGATTTGCTTTTATTATTTGGTTCTTGGTTTCAAGTAGAGAAGATGCATCATTAAATTGTTGATGGGTTCCAATTACTAAATCAGTAAATCCCATTATTTTGCAGCTACCAGAGATCGTATTTTTGGAAAGACGGCCTGTGGATTTGGCATTCGTGTTGAGAATCTTAGAGAAGCCAGGTTTCATATGTTTGTTTGCTTTAACTTCTTTGCTCAATCAAAGATTATTGTTTTGTAATTCGCTTGTGGGTCATGGTCGGTGGCTTCTAGCCCTGCAAGCTTGAGTCTTATGGGTGTTATTCTATACCAGGAAATGAGAACTTTTACCTCCAAAGTTAGTGAAATTTGACATGTTACCAAATTTGCTTGAGCTCAAGCTCATGCGGTCACCGGCCCATGTTTTTTTACCTCGAGTTTTTTCAGTTTATTGTGTGGGCAAGTATAATGTATCATTTACCTCATTCGCAGTTATCAAAGAGCTGATCCAAATTTTGTAATGCTTACACCCAACAAGGAGCACCTAGCAGAGGGTATCGTTCGGAAAATTGGAAAGTCACATATGCTACAATCAGACGTCAATGCTGGAAATTTCGATGGCTTGCCAAGAGAATTGAGACCTTTTTACAAAATTTTGTAATTTCTCCTTTTGGTCCCCTCCCCACCAATTGTTGGTGGTCGGAAATTTTAGGAGTGGATCACTGAAGAGGTGATCATTCTAGGATGATGAGTTTGAGTATTTTCTTGTCTTGGATTCGTCAGTCTTGTGAAAAAATGCTGAGCTTTGGTCGAGGGACCACTACGACGATATAGGGTTGAACAAATTTTATTCGATCTTTTCTTGATTGTATCTACTCTTTTTGTAATGGTTATGGTTAGGGTGTGAATATGTGATGGTGAACTGAATTGTGGTAAGCATAAGATTAGATGGTTCTCCATGATTCATCGAGTCACTTGCGTGCGTTGTGCTGTTAAATATGCAAGTCTTTTATAATTTGTTTGTAACTTGTTGATGCATGTCAGTATAATTGTAGTGTTAACTTTTTCTTAGTAATAAATGTGACTCTAATCACATGTTAACATGTGTAAGCAAATTGTAAAAAATTATAAAAAATTCTTAGTCTATAATTTGAATTAGGCACACAATTCTTTTATCAGAATGACCAAGAAAAAATATTTTCAGTATTAACTTTCTTTCCTTATTAATGATTACTATTCGTTTATAGTAAATGGTTCGAGGCAGAGGACTAGGCCCAACAAAAAAACAAAATTCAAACTGAATGCAAAATGGGCCAAAGCCCAGCTCAGCTTATTTAAACGTGCCGATTTCGCCTTTACCCGCGTATTTAAGCCCTTCTTCACCTTCTGTCTCCCACAAAACCAAGTCTAATCCTAATTTTTGCAAAGCTCTTCTTCTCCAAAACTTTACACTTCCTTAATCGGTCATGACTATTCACAAATACTCCTGGGATGAAAAAGGGAGAGAGAAAAGAAAATACGACGAATTCATTCCAACCCCCAAATATTCGAACAAGGACTCCATGGGTGGACACCTCGGCACGACGGCTGGACCACCTGCACGTTGTTTTTCTTACAACATCGTTTTCTCTGTGAGTGATAATGATACTGCGACGGAGGATGATGGAACTATGTGGTCACGTTCAAGGTGGTATGCCGTTAGTGTTCAGGCTGACGGTCGCGGCAAGGTCTACCCAAAACCGCTCCGTCACTTTTGGAGAGGAAAAGTTCCCACGATGGCTGCCTTAGCAACCCTAGGCCCCCATATGGGACATCTACTCCTTTGGGGGAGTGAACTACGCTAATCCATCGCCACTGGTCATTCGGGAATGCTACAGATTAAGGATTACTCCGCAGGTGGGTAAGGAATTTGTCCCTGTTTCTCCGATGGTCTCTCGGAGATATATTTCGGAAGCTTCCGTTCTAGGGAACAACATTTGTCTCCGTAATAGTTTATCTCGAACACCTCTTCTTCATCATTGTTGGGGTGAGGTTTTTGACGTCGACAATGGTAAATGGGAAGCTCTCCTTGTTGTGCAAAAGGTCTCAAATCTCTTACACAATCAATCAAGGGGAACAAACGTGATATAGTGTTTAAAGAAAAATAAACAGCAATAACAACAAGAACACAAGATTTAAGTGGTTCGGCAACTTGCCTACATCCACGGTGCAACAGTAGAGAGATTTCACTTATTCAAAAGGGGAGACACAAAAGAGTGTTAAAACACTCACAAACCCAAATCCTCAAGTACACCCAAGTCTTCCTCACACTCAAAACAATACTGGTACGTCCTAATTTCTGCAGAGCAATACAAATGTTTTTCAATCTCTACAAACCAGCACACTCTCTCAACTTCTTCTTGCAATGAAACTTATGGATATTTATAACCATATTGTACAAGAAGTCAAAAAACAATGGCTTGCTCCTTTTGTTGACAAATGAAGAAATAATGAAGGAGTTAATGCAGCTGCTTCTTTTGTTGACAAAAGGAATAACTAAAGAGTTAATGCAAGGCTAAGTGTAGCTACAACTCTTAGGTGCAGAGACTTCATTGTTGGAGAAATCTTCATACGGTGTATTTGGAGAAGAGGAGCATGACAGGTTTGACAAAGAGACAAAATCTTTCTTTTTTGACTACTATGAGCCAATTTTTCAACAATTCTCCACCTTGGTGAACATTCTCTACTTCACTGTTGCACTCCCAATTTGCTTCAAATCTTCACGATATGGCTAAGCTCAAACAATGTTTGAACTTAGCTCCAGTAACCACTTTGGTTAGCATATCTGCAAGATTATCTGCAGTTCCAATCTTTTGAAGAAGAATGTCTCCTTCTTCCATAATTTCACGAACAAATTGGAAACGGACATCGATGTGTTTTGTTCAAGCATGATGAACTTGGTTCTTCGCCAAATGAATAGCACTCTGACTATCACACAAAACTTCCGCATGCTTCTGAAAACTACCCAAGTCCTCAATCAAACCATGTAACCAAATTGCCTCCTTTATGGCATCAGCAACTGCCATATATTCAACTTCAGTAGTCGACAAAGCAACTGTAGTTTGCAAAGTTGACCTCCAACTAACTGGTCCTCCTGCTAGTGTAAAGGCATAACCTATTGTAGATCGTCTTTTAAAAATATGCAATTTATTATAATCATTAGCCGGTTTACCTAACCATACTTCAGTAGGAGTTTTTCCATCAATTGCAGCAGCTGGCAACCTATTTATAAGGTGACATGCATAATTCACAGCCTCAGCCCAAAAACTCTTGCCCAATCCAGCATTGGACAACATACATCGTACCTTCTCCAGATTAGTACGGTTCATGCGTTTTGCCACCCTATTTTGTTGCGGAGTCCTATTGACCGTGAAGTGTCTGACAATCCCTTCATCCTGGTATATCTTCAAAAAAGGATCCGATGTGTACTCACCGCCATTATCTAACCTAAGTCTTTTAATTTTTTTGCCAGTTTGAGTTTCGATCATTTTCTTCCATGTCAAGAAAATTCCCAAGACTTCATCTTTATGCTTCATGCTATACACCCAAATTTTCCTGAAAAAATCATCAACAAAGGTAACAAAATAATGTTTACCTCCTAATGATGGAACCTTCGTAGGTCCCCAGACATTTGTGTGAACATAATCAAGAGTCCCTTTTGTGTTGTGAATCACTGTGCTAGACTTGACTCTTGTCTGCTTGCCCAGAATGCAATGTTCACAAAATCCAAATTTGCCTATCGTGGCACCATCCAATAGACCTTGCTTCGCTAGCCCTTGCAAAGCCTTCTCACCTGCATGACCCAATTTCATATGCCATAATTTATTTCTATCAGGGATTACCTTTTTAGAGTTGTCAGAAATTGTGGCAGCTGCTTCTATAATGTTAGTCCCTTGCAGATGATACAACTATTCTGTCAAGCAGCTTTCATCACCACTAGTGCACCATAAATCACTTTCATGATTCCATTCTCCATAGTGATTTTGTAGCCTCTCGAATCAAGAACACCCAAAGAAATTAGATTTTTCTTCATGTCCAGTACATACCGAACTTCTTTCAAAACTCTAGTTGTTCCATCATGCAACTTCAACCGGATTTTTCCTATCCCTTTCGTCTTACAGACGACGTCATTTCCCATAAGAACTACTCCACCATCAATCAAATCCAAACTAGAAAACCATTCCTTGTTTGGACAAATATGAAAGGTACAAGCTGAATCCATTATCCATCCTTCTGAATGGCAATCAAAGCAACATCTGAATCTGAATCTGAATCTTCAGTTTTTGTGCTCACCACATTAGCTTTATGCTTCTTGCCCTTAGCTTGTATTCTAGGACAATCCTTCTTCCAGTGGCCTTTCTGACGACAGAACGCACACTCATCCTTCGCAAGAAATTTCCTGTCTGATGAAGTGCCTCTTTTCCTTGAAGCAGAACGGTTCCTACCAGAGGGTTTCTTACTTTCAGATCTGCCTCTTACTGTCAAGGCCCCTGACGTTCCACTGTGTGCATGCTTATCCTTCCTTCGATACTCATCGTTCGTTAGTGCATTAGATACATCATCAAATTTAAGTGTATCTTTACCATACATTAAAGTAGTAGCAAGATGTTCATATGTATCCGAAAGCGAATAAATCAACACCACAGCTTTATCTTCATCATCAATTTTAACATCGATCTAAATTTTGCAAATTAGCAAGTATTTTATTGAGATTATTCAAATGCTCTGGCATAGAAGTACCTTCAACATACCTGAAGCCGAAAAACTTCCTCTTCAAATAGAGCTTATTTTCGATGCCCTTGGTCATATACTTGTTCTCCAGCTTGTTCCACAACTCCTTTGCCATAGACTCCTTTATAACAAAATACTTATGATCCTTTGCAAGACAGAGCCTGATTGTTCCACAAGCTTGACGATTAAGCTTTTTCCAATCTGCTTCTGACATCTCTTCTGGCTTGTCCTCCAGAGTCGCATCAAGTTCTTGTTGCACCAAGACATCCATAACTTCCCATTGCCACATGCCAAAGTTATTTCGTCCATCAAACTTTTCAACATCAAATTTTGCATTCGAGACAACAGATCTCACCATAGGTGCAGGTCCACCAGATTTTGGAATTCCACCAGATTTCGAAGTTAATTCCTCCGTCATCGTGGTATTCCAAATTTTTCAATAAATATTAAATCACCCAAACAATTGCCTAGGTTGAAACCCAGAGCTCTGATACCAATTTGTTGTGCGAACGGTCGCGAATCTCTCATGCACACAATCAATCAAGCGGAACAAACATGATATAGTGTTTAAAGAAAAATAAACAGCAATAACAACAAGAACACAAGATTTACGTGGTTCGGCAACTTGCCTACATCCACGGTGCAATAGTAGAGAGATTTCACTTATTCGAAAGGGTAGACACAAAAAAGTGTTAAAACACTCACAAACCCAAATCCTCAAGTACACCCAAGTCTTCCTCACACTCAAAACAATACTGGTTCTTCCTAATTTCTGCATAGCAATACAAATGTTTTTCAATCTCTACAGAAAACCAGCACACTCTCTCAACTTCTTCTTGCAATGAAACTGATGGATATTTATATCCATATTGTACAAGAAGTCAAAAAACAATGGCTTGCTCATTTTGATGACAAATGAAGAAATAATGAAGGAGTTAATGCAGCTGCTTCTTTTGTTGACAAAAGGAATAACTAAAGAGTTAATGCAAGGCTAAGTACGGATACAACTCTTAGGTGCAGAGACTTCATTGTTGGAGAAATCTTCATACGGTGTATTTGGAGAAGAGGAGCATGACAAGTTTGACAAAGAGACAAAGTCTTTCCTTTTTGACTACTATGAGCCAATTTTTCAACACTCCTTGACCCACCAAATTATCCTGTACAATATCCGGAATCTATAGAAATCTATAGTCATTTCTGCATTTCTTGAGAATCCGGAAAGGGTTATTGTGGCTTACCGTGCACCGGGTGATTGCCTTTCTGCTATCTTCTATGCCTATAATGTGCGTCATAGGTCTTGGGGAATGCTTGCGCCTGCTAAGCGCAGGCTCCACCACCATATGGTGTAATGATAATTGGCCTGGAAACTCTGTAAGTACCGGCAACACTCTATACCGGATCAAACGCAAGAAAGCATTTAAAGATGATATGCTATTCATTGCCTACGATTTGGGTTTAAATATGTGGCTAGAAGGGTGTCTTAAAGGTCATGGAATTTATTTTTTTTTTCCCAAGATTATGGAATCTTGGACGGCGAGGGAAGCCATCCTGGCTTCTTCCATCTCGAGAAGCAGAGGTTCTGCCTTTTGCATTGTGCTGATGATGACTATGTTCGTTGTGTTGTAGTTCATGTTTCTCCTATGCCCCGAATGAAGACTTTAGACATAGAGGTTGTCTGTGACCAAAAGTATGCTATGGAACGAAAAATCTGCCCCGGATTACCCCCAGTCTTGGCATATTGCGACACAGTGTAAGTTTCTTGTTGTCCTATTTGATTTGAAATATTGAAAATCTATAATACTCTGCTGCCTTTCTTTTCATTATATATTTGTCAGATTTCAGTGGGTTTATGTCTTGTGTCAGTGCGAATGTGCTAATGGGGTGCCTCTTAAACTTGCAGGCGTAAGAAGATAGATTTGGAGGAGAAATCAACCAATAAGGAAGCGCGAGGTCCGAGGAGCAAATTATGGTATTAGGTATTCTCTATTTGTTCCATGTTCTTATGCAATCATTTTATTGATTGTTGTTATCGACCTCTTTCTAATTAAATAGCATTACTCTGATGCTTGTTCCTGTAAAGTATATCATAACGAGGTGAGATATTTGTACCAATCTCAAATCCCTCGAACCATATCAGATACAAATTTCATGTGATTTTTCACACCTAGTGATGGATTTCCAACAAAAGATTGCAAGTGAATCTTGCATCAACTTGGAATTGTTGAATAGAAGTCACCTTAGGGGTGTATGTTCAAGCCTAACAAGTCACTCTTGAATGGTACCTCTATATCCTTTAGCAGCGTTTACGGTCCCTACTCCGAAAGCAATTCTTCCCAATCTCTCTATCTATGAACGAAAAAGGTAGCAATCTCCTCGTTGTGGTTGGTTTATATAATAAAGCAAGAAGCTCATCCCCCTTCTCGAGCCTCTACACTTGCTTCCTAAAGCTCTGTGGCTGCCTGCCTGTGATCAACTTCTTTACTTTTCCTTTTTTGAGCCTTTTCCTTTGTTGTTAGCTGTAGCGTGCTGTCTTAGCCGGCTAGCTTGACTTTATCTTATCATGTTCTGATGGTGTTGTGTGTGTTTTTTTTTTTCTTTCCCTCCAGACCTCGATTGACAGCCTTTCTTTGCACATAGCTAATAAATACCCTTCGTCTTGAAAGCAGAATTTCAAACATCCAACAATAGGCTGAACCATCTCAAGTTCATAAGGCCAAAGAAGTGTTCTAGAATTGTCCTTTGAGGTTTGCTTTCTGTAGATTTCAGCTTGGATATTTCTTATCAAAAAAAGGATTTCCGCTTGGATATCCTCCCTTCCATGTTGTATAGGATAAAAAACACATGGTCGATTCAAGGAAGACTAATTCCAATAAACCTTGTGCTAGAATTTTTCTTGGCTATTATTTTCAATCTTTGTCAGATGAAATTTTAGAAACGTCCCTAGCTATTTTTATTTTTTTTCTTTTCCCTTCAATTCAGTAGGAGAAAAATTATAGACTTTGCTAGAGGGAGGACTCTAGATTTTAATTGCAGTAATCAAGTAATCGGTAGAAACCTTTGTCAATAAAGCATGTAGTCAGACTCTACATTGTAGATTATGGGTGACTTATATAGTCTTGAAGAAGGTGGGCTTGTCTAAGTTTGGCATAAACTCCTAAACATATCATTCTTTCTCTACTTTCTTTGATATGGTGGTAAAAATTTGAAGGTGTTGCACTTAAAAGACCTACTAGCTTGGATGCCGAACAAGCTTGATTTGTAAACTTTGTAGAAATGTTAGTGGACATTAAATTTTAGTTCTCTGCAAGATCCTTAGAATCTATAAGAAATGTGTGCAGACATAAAATTTAGATGTACAAGATGTGGCTACAAGATACTAAGAGGCTGCTTCCATTTATCAGAAGTTAGCACCCATGGCCCTCTGAATGATGTTCTCGAGCATTAGTTACTTTTAATAGGAATCATGGTGCTGCCATCATTTTTTTCCCTTAACCATGCTCTGACCATGCACTAGGAGGGGCTAATTTTATGTGCACATAAGAATGACATTGCTGGTTTGCATTGCTTATGATTGTGTTAAACTTGCAGGGGTAAGTAGATTTGGGGGAGAAATCAAGCAAGCAGGAAGTGGGTGAAGCAAAGAGTGTTTTTTGATGAGTGCAAAGAGAGTTATGATACTTCTATGTTTTTATGCAAGCACTTCATTGAGAGAAGATTGCTACAATGTCCAATGCTGCCAAAGGAATATCTTATCTTTTCTTCTTTTTTGTGAGGTTGGAAAAAGTGTTTTGAATGGTGTATTGCTCTAGATATATATGTTAGTGTAGGTGGAATGAGATAGGCAAATAGCAGCAATCCGTATCCACTATATGCTTGTTTAAATATGGTTCTCTGTTTATACCAATGGACATATGGTTATTATTTTCAATCTCATTCTCACACACAAATGGACATATATCACTGTTTTAGACACTAAATTGTATGAATTTCTACCTACAACCCTAGATTGTGCCGCCCCAACAAAGTATCCTTTACCCTCCCACAATCTTGGTAGCATTTGATGTAAGGGAACTGATTTTTTGGTTGTAGGGCTCACGCATCAGCTTTGAAGATGAGAAAATAATAATTAATGGAATGAATAGAATTACTAGTAAATTAATTTATAATATCATTTTCATCAAATGTGAACAATCAACTACCACCAATTCCTTTCATAAATCTCACGGTGGAGATGTAATTTAGAAAGTATTTTAATAAAAAAAAAAGGATAACTTCACTTTATATTCTTGAATTACCGCGCGATTTGACAAGTTTTTCTCAAACTTCAAAACCTTTTAATTTGAATTCCTGAACTTTCAATTGCAGTCAATTTGAACTCTTTTGTTAAATTTTAAACGTTAAAAGTGAGACAAACAATGATATTTATACCCTTGATTTTTTTTATAAAATTTCAAATTTACCTTAATTTCAAATTAAAAAAAAAAAGTAAAAAAAAAAAAATTAGGGATATTTTAGTCTTTTTAGGTATTGCTGTCAGAAGTTAACGGCTACTTCTAACAGAATGATTCAAATTGACTGCAATTGAAAGTTCAGGAGTTCAAATGAAAAGGTTTTTAAGTTTAAGAATTTGTCAAATCACGTAGTAATTCAGAGTCTAAATGAAGTTATCCTAAAAAAAAAATTTCAGTTGTTAGACATTTTTCCAGCAATCCAGGCATTTGTGCAGCACAATTACCTTTTTATCCCGTCGCCACAACAAGTACCTTCCTTAAGTAAGGGTAAGAAGGTGCATATGAATAAATAAAATATCGCAGCAAATGGCAGTGAAGATCTCAAACAAGTCAATCCCCTCACAGCAGCTGTCCCCAAAAAAACAGAGATGGCTGCTTATTCTGCAGTCCTTTCCACACACTTCCACTCTTCTCCCACCTTTTCCTTCCCATTTTCTCGCTCCCCAAGCAGAAAGCTCGTTTCCTTTCCCTCCAAATCCATCTCTTCCACTCCCCACCCCAACCTCCCTACCCTCTCCCTCCTCCGCCACCACAACGACAGTTCTCTTACCCAAATCAGTAACAACCCCCTATGCGCCAAAAACCCCTTTTCCTCGGCTCTAGACTCGGTCCTCATTCTCTGTGCTTCGCTGGCCTTGTCGTTGTCCCTCTTTGTTGCCGATGTGGACTCGGCCTCGGCCTTCGTCGTCACCGCCCCGAGGAAGTTGCAGTCCGATGAGCTCGCTACGGTTCGTCTTTTCCAGGAGAACACGCCCTCCGTTGTTTACATCACCAATCTAGCTGTCAGGTATGTTCTATTCTGTTTTGCTCATAAGCATGTGTTTGTGTCGGTATTGTCTGTTTGATGGGTTTGTGACTGTGGTGGTGGTGTGGTTTTTAGGCAGGATGCGTTTACGTTGGACGTGTTGGAGGTTCCGCAGGGTTCTGGGTCGGGCTTCGTTTGGGATAAACAGGGTCACGTTGTCACCAATTATCATGTGATTCGCGGCGCTTCTGATCTCAGGTTCGTCCGCTTCTCTCGATTCATTTAGTGTTTCGCTGCTTTGGATTGAGAAGAAGGTGTTTTGTCAGTTTTGACTTGTTTTAGTTCAAGCAAATTTTTTTTTGTTTTTTTGCTTGTGGTGTTGGTGTAGGCTAAAGGTGATAAAGGATATAGAAAATGAGGTGTTTTTTGTGGACTGGAATCCTTTCAAATTTGGGTAGGTTAGTTTTTTTTTTTTTTTAAATAAAATAAAAATTTATTGCCTATAGTGTGTGCATCCATTATGTTCTCCGGAGTTGCCTTTATGGTGACCCATCAATGTGAGCAAAGCTGTGGAGTAAAGGGGGTGGTTGCGTACCTTTCATAAATTAACAAAGATGAAGTTTGGAAGCCATGGATACATTGAGTGCATGGGATTTATTAGAGTAGACATCTTCGATAGTTAAGGCTGTTGCGGCAGGCAATGGGATTGATTGTATGCTCATTCCCACTGCTTATAAAGTGGCATTTCTGAAAATAATGGACTGTTGTGTTAAGTTTTAAGCCCTTAAATTTGTGGGAGATTATGGAGCTATTTGCATTGCGGTTTTACTTATCTGAAATTAGTACCTTTTACCTTTTTACTCTCTGTGCAGTTTAGTTCTTCCCTTAGATTCTCTGTTTGCTATGACGATTCCTTTGTGGTCAGATTTGCTGGACTATGATAAATGTTGGATGGCAGATTTTGTTCTTAAGAAGTTTCAAAATGTCATAATTAGGCTGTCACTTTTAAGCTTCTTATTGTTCGCATTTAAATTGGTGCTAGTTACGTGCAGGGTTACTCTTGCTGACCAGACAACTTATGATGCAAAAGTTGTTGGGTTTGACCAAGATAAGGATGTTGCAGTGTTGCGTGTTGATGCACCCAAAGACAAACTCAGACCTATGGCTGTTGGTATCTCCGCAGACCTGCTTGTTGGTCAAAAAGTTTATGCTATTGGGAACCCTGTGAGTAATACTTATTAATCTGCTTGCAGAATATATACTTTAATTGCAGTATTGCGTCAAAGTTGACTGTTTTGCTGTTATTTGAACAATATTACTACTATATAGGATTACAGAGAACAATTCACTTTTGGCGAGCAAGGGAATAGTTGATTTCTTAATTATTTAAATAACACTAAGTGTTAATTTTTTTGATCTATTTTTAATCCATGTGTGACAGATCAGTTAGCTATTAAGCACATAAATTCATTTGCTTTTCATCTCATCTGGCCAAAGATGTCGCTAGCTATTAAGCACAAAATCATTTTTTGGTCTATAAGGATTAGAGCTTAATAGTGGCAGGATGCTTCCAGATAGTTGGTGGCTTGTCACTTTACTATTCATTAGAGTTTGTTACGTATAGTTGCCTCCAACTCTGCAAATTGCTAATGAGTGCCTGATCAAGACTTCGAGCATCATTTACCATGAATGTCACCAATTGCAGTTTATTATGGTTCAAATGAATTAATCCTCTGTTTTATTGTTTACTTTTGCAGTTTGGACTTGATCATACTCTTACAACTGGTGTTATCAGGTACAAAGCCTGTTGGGGTTTATTATCTTAATGCTAGTATATGTTTTTTAATACTATTTGAATTTTCTCTGTAAAGAATAAGCCAACATGACTATCAAGAAATGTGGCCTTTCATGTTAATTATCAAGAAATTAGCATGACTTAACATGTATAAACAAATATGTGTTTTCTAATGTGTTCTTTATGTTTTGCAGTGGGCTTCGCAGAGAAATCAGTTCTGCTGCTACTGGCCGACCCATTCAGGATGTTATACAGACCGATGCTGCCATTAATCCTGGTAATAGTGGAGGGCCACTATTAGATAGTGCAGGAAACCTTATCGGGATAAATACAGCTATATATTCTCCGTCTGGTGCGTCCTCTGGTGTTGGATTTTCGATCCCTGTTGACACTGTGAGTTATTATGTAGGCCTTATTTTTTTTTTCTTCATAGGAGAACTTTGGTATTAGCATCACTAGATCTCACTGAGGCAAAACTTCCTTATTTTATGCTGTAGACCAAGTCACTAATCATCATTCTTTCATATCCAGGTAGGTGGCATTGTTGACCAGTTAGTGAGATTTGGGAAGGTCACAAGACCAATTTTAGGGATTAAGTTTGCTCCTGATCAGTCTGTAGAGCAATTAGGGGTAAGTGGGGTGCTTGTCTTAGATGCTCCTGCTAATGGTCCAGCTGGTAAAGCGGTATGCACATATTCTATCCTCAAGTTTTATTTTACTTTGAAATGAATTTCCTGTCAGAAACGTGGAATGCTCATTTTTGTTTAATATTTTGTATATCATTGTAGTTCGTTTCCTGGTTTAATATTATTTCTTTTACTGACATAAGCTTCTTAAGGTTGAAGGTTTTCTGCTTTCATTTAATCAGAGTTGATCAATCTCTATGCTGCAGGGCCTGCTACCAACTAAACGTGATGCCTATGGTAGGCTCATTTTGGGTGACATCATAACATCTGTGAATGGTAAAAAGGTCACCAATGGCAGTGATTTGTACAGAATTCTTGACCAATGTAAAGTGGGTGATACGGTATGGTGTTGTTTTGATTTCTTCAATATTCTTATGCTCTCTCTCTCTCTCTCTCTCTCTCTCTGGGATGGGTGATGTGAGGGGTAGAGTTGGTTTTTTCAAAATAGAAATCTTTACTCTGATGACAATTAGCCATAGAATTTAAAACTTCATATGTTATGTTTAGCGGTGAAGTAACTTATCAAAAAAAAAAAAAAAAATGTTTAGCGGTGAAGTATGATAAAACATGGAAGAAGACTGATTTGAACATTCAGACAATTTTTGTGTAAGGACATTGCGGAATGTAAATCACATCAATTAAATGCATGGCCTGAGCATATATATAGGATGTTATAAAAATTTCAACTTCTTAACAGCGAGCTTAACCCATTGGCTTTCTGTTTTGTGCTTATCATGCAATAGATGAACTATTGCCTGAAGATATAAGGTGGTTAATTAAAAATTTCTTTAGTTATGAAGATGATTCTGTTAGTTTCTGAAAGTGTATGTTAATTATTTTGACATTCAGGTGACTGTGGAGGTGTTGCGCGGCGATCACAAGGAGAAGATTGCTGTAATGCTTGAACCGAAGGCTGATGAGTCATGATATACCTAGTGGCCCGGCATGTATATTTTAGGTATATATATATATATTTAAGCACAGTAGATATACCTTGTTTTTGTGTATGAATTGTTTCATGCGAAGGGCTCCTATTGTACATATGTATTTCAATTGCTGCACTACCTCTGATAACAAATATATTTTTTTAGGGACAGTTTTCCTCCAAATTGGGTTTGAGAAATTTTCTTCGACTTAATCTATAAAAGTGACATGTGAGATGCACATGAGTTTTTAATAAAATTTATTTCAACTTTGTCCTTACTATTAAAAAAACATGTGCATCTCACATATTCATGGAATACATGTCACTTTTATAGATTAGGTTGAAGGAAATTCCTCCAACCCAGTTTGAAAGAAAACTTTGTCCTTTTTTGAGGTGAAAATGTGTAACAGTAATCTCCTTTTTAATGGTACCAATGGAAAGTGAAGAACTTTGGCCCGTTTTAAAGGACCATTTATTCCAAAAGAAAGAAATGCATGAAGATTTTCTGCAAAATTTCCATCATATTTTTCTGGGTAGTAAGTTACGCCATTCAGTAGAAAACAATGTGTAAAAATGAGGCCCATTTACGTGGAAGCCATGAAAAATGGGCCCACAGACTGATTTAAAGAGCATGTCCCATACAATTCATGGTGGGTGGCCGGACCATTCCAGTTACTCTCATGGGATGATTATTGACCGCCCTTTGGAGGGTGGCCGACCACCTCTTCAAATGTTGATGGTGGTCAATCCGCCCAACCATTCTCTTGGGGTTAGGGCTGGTAAAACAGGTATTTGACACGATCTGATTACAATCTATGGGTACTCGTTACACGATTAATCTATGCACGAATACGACTCGTTTAGCTAAACGGGTTAGCGGGTTTGATACGATTATAACACAAAAAATAGCTAGGTAATTCGATACGACCTATTTAAAATAATTGGGTCATATCGGGTAGATACGACCCGTGCGCTTAAAAGATAATCCTATCTGACCCGTTGAATCAAATATGTTGGTCTAAGAATTAGAGGAGAAAATTGATACTCTGTCAGAAAGTTCTAGATCATCTGAGAATAAAATGGTTTGCAATTTCTGTCCTCTCAATTATACTACAGTTTAGACTGTTTTCTTGCTGTACTAAGCTTGTTTCATAATATATTGCAGCAAGATTTATTGCTGAAAATTTCAGAATTAGAAATGGAGAATAAAGACAATTCTGAGAAATTACAGTAAGAGATACAGAAAAAAGTGGAAGAAATGGATATTTTGCAAAAAGGGTGTGAGAAAAGTAAGCAGCATGTTGATTTGATAGAGAAACAAGTCAACCAGCTTCATGATCTCTTAGAGCCTTAGAGAAAACGGACCAGCTTATTTTGAAAGGTGAAGAGCGAGAGAAGAAGTTGGAAGATGATGTGAAGGAGGTTCTGGAAGATCATGGGAGAGAGACCGAGAGTCTCAGAGAAGAGAGGCGCGGGCAGCATAGGTGAGGGTTACTCGTTACTAGGTTAGTCTCTAGGTTTTTTTATTTTTTATTTTTTAACCGGGTAAATGTTTTAGACATGAAATTAACTGAGTTTTAAATGGGTAAACCCAAAGGACTCAAACCCAATAAGGTCAAATTTAATCTGTTTTTTCATATTGTGTTCATATCAAATTTGCGGATCGTATCAAAACTACTAACCCTACTTGAGGTTACTAATCACTGTTTCAAATGGTAAAACAATGATCCGACCGGTCCTTTATTTATTTGGCCTTTAAAGATTTACGTGGTTAAATTGGGATCGTCTATTTTGAAAGTACGTGAACACTCTAGATCCCTAGAATATCCCTCAAGCAAATTAATTTTTCTGCACTTAGATCCATATAATTGCTGACTTTCGTGCTTTACAATACAGTTGACTGACATCTGAAAAGAAATAGTGCAAGGACAATTCTGGTCCAGAGTTACAGCTCCGGCCTCTGACATTACTCGAGAATAAATCAGATCTACGGTAACTCATTGCACTAAGACGAAAGGACAGAGTACTTCTTTAACAATAATTTGTTGTGCCCAGTCCCTCACTCATGTGGCCAATAGGCAATAAATGCTCTTACAAAGGGGATGATCCTCTTTATTTATTGGTCCAACTGCTAAAGGACATTGGGTACAATGCCTGCATGGAATTGGCTCTAGTCAGACCCTACTCTAGAGCAGTATATTTAGGAACTGATCTAGTGGGCTTTTTCCAAATGGTGCATTTGCCCAAAGTTGGGAGAGGGTAGGTGACCTCATCCATCTTCACGTTTGTTCGAACAGCAGAGACTTGTTCAGGCGGTCCAAATATGGCAAACGACATCTGTCTTTTTATATTAATTATTTATATTGTATTGCAATTCAAGCGATTAATTGCACCCGACCCCTTATTGTGAAATAATAAAGTTAAAGTGCCCTAAAAAAGGTTCAAAGTTGTCGGACTGTATGTATAGAATTGTGTTTGAGAAATAGAGCGTTTAAGTCAAAAATTATTTTTTTTGGCAATTTTTAAACTTTTTGGACCCTTAAAAACGCTTTTAATTTTTTTTATCAAACGGATACTCTTTTTTTTTTTTTTTTAAACAGACTTTTTAAGTGTTAAACGCACTTTTAGACCTTACAAACACATACCCAATCAAGCGGAGAGACTACCTTGCCTTTACAGAGGAAAGGGTTAGAGGATAACTTGGTAGCACATAATGGAACAGCTTAAATCTGAATGTTAGTCAAGTGTCATAATAAATTTAATTTTGAAATGAACTAGAATTGAATGAGATGGTGCTAGCCTAGAGGAGGAACTACTCAACTAACCTTTGCTTATTGCCAATGTTATAAAGCTTGTGCACTGAATCTATTAAATTTTCTGTAGATGTGGACCAACTCTGCGCTGTAAATTATCCAAAAGACAGCATCTTCTGTTTGGCATTTCAGTCCATGGCAGAGTCCGGTATCCTGAAAGGTCTCCATCATTATCTCATCATCAAGCTCATTTAAAGGTCACACTTTTCAAAACTGCATTAACTAGCTAGTTGAGAAAATCATCCAAAATTCGCTGCTCCCCTTCCCCACTTTCAAGCAGGAGGAAGAAAAGACCAATGACAAAGACAATGGAAGGGGGGAACCAGTATAAGAAAGGTTTATGGACAAAGGAAGAAGACAGGATACTTACGGATTGCGTTAAGGTGCATGGAGAAGGGCGGTGGAATCATGTTGCTAAGAGAACAGGTACAAGTGTATATTTACTTCCTTTCAAGTGAAAATCCTTCTTTTCTTATCTTCACTTGCTTTTTAGTAGAGAAGATGAATTCTAATATCTGTGTTTCTAATGGGATGTAGGCTTGAAGAGATGTGGGAAGAGTTGCAGGTTAAGGTGGATGAACTACCTGAGCCCCAATGTGAAGCTAGGCAATTTTACGGAGCAAGAAGAAGACCTCATAATTAGACTCCATAATCTCCTTGGAAACAGGTAATTAGACTCATAATCTCCCGAAGTCTTTGTCCAATTTTTGCAAACTTAATTGCTTCCATGAAACATGAGATCCGAGAAATCATTGAAAAAGCAACCATGATAGTTTAATTTGTTCTTCCATAACCACAATGACATGAACTATTTTTTGCAGTAAATTGCAAGGAGAGTATTTACCATTAATGTTGCAGTAGTAATGCTAAGAACCTATTGTTTCTTTGAAAAGCTAATGCTAATTCTTGTGTTTAGGTGGTCTCTGATTGCTAAAAGGGTGCCTGGAAGAACTGACAATCAAGTCAAAAATTATTGGAACACTCATCTAAGCAAAAAGCTGGGCCTCAAGAAGCGAAATAGCCATCTTGGTGTTTCTGGCCTCACAGAGTCCATGGCAGTGATAGTGTCAGAGACCCCAAGAACTTTAAGTCCTTTTTCTAACACCAGCAAAGTCATTGAAGATGAGGTAAGCACAGGCACAGGCACCCAGAAGATGGATGAGGCCTCAGACTCACAAGAATTCGTTATCAGCCAGAGTTTTGTCAACTCTTTTTGGGAGTCTGATAGTATCTTGGAGTTGAGCAGCCTTGATGGAATTCTGGGATGGAACTCTTTTGATTTTGCTTGACATTATTCATTCCTCAATGAGGACCGACAGAGTTTCTGAACTAGCAAGTAGGATTACTTCTATTTAATTAGGTGATAACTTTTCTTTGGTCATTAAGAGGGGTATGCTTAACATGTTCGTTTATTTCAAAAGAACAAAAGTGTCGTACAAAAGATGTTACACAAGCAAAACTTTATTCGAAAAAAGGAAAAGAAGAAAAAGGGGCAGGGAGATTACTAGTTAAGACAGACTAAATCTTTCAACTATCAAGCAATGCCACATGAAAAGCCACTCTTAGTTGTGGTAGGTTTTTTGGGATAGAGACCTTTAGCAATTTTGCTATTTAAATTGCTAATAATTCAAACAGTAAATGTGAGAGAGACCTTATAGGACTCACTTGTATAAATAAGTTTTGGGCAGCCCGCCCCTTTACTTGGATAGATGGCCCTATAAAAGCTCTCTTAGAAATCCGGACAATAAATTATTGGGAATCCGAATCCGGTATTTTTTTTTAAGAAATATTGCTTTAAAAAAAACCTTGAGAATTTCATCACCAATGACCCTTCTGAGGGTCAAACATATGGAGTGTACACTATCTCGCGGCAATTTCTTAGCTATAGATTGTGCAACCTGTGTTGTTGATTTAAGCAACAAAATTCTCAAACACTACCCATAAATAAAGGTGCAATAATATGGTTTGAAAGTTGTCTATTGAAGCATTTAAATGAGGACTTCTTTGTTTTTAGCCTAATTGACTACCAAAATAATTTCTACCTAACCTCGTGACATTCAATCAAACAACAAAGCCTTTGAGCCTGTTAGAAAAGTATTTACCATATCTATTGGTAGGATTTGATTTCCTTTCGTCTTAGCTAGCTTATTTTACCTACCAATTTTCCCAATAAACAAAGACATATTTCTCAGTTTTTGGAGCAATGGACTGTTAAACTTTTTTGCCTGAGATGCATATTTTGGCCTTCTCATATATTTTGCCCCTTGTTTTTCATCATGAGAAATCACTGCAGTCTTGTGTATATATGCTTGTTTCTACATCTTATTATGTTTTCGATTATTTTGTAAGACACTAAAAGCATGTTTGGGATTATGTTTGAAAAATAGAGCCAAAAATGGTTTTTTGACAAAAGTGCGTTTTGGACATTTTTAGGCTTTTTGGACCATTAAAAGCGCTTTCAATTTTTTTTACCAAACGGATACTTTTTTTTTCAAACGATTTTTTTAGTGTTAAACACACTTTTAGGCCCCTCAAACCCACATCCAAATAGGCCCTAAGGCTGAAGGCCAGAAACTAATTAAGAAGCTAGGAATATGTGAGGAACTTAAGATGAACAAAGAAATTCCATGAAAGAGGGTTTGTCTTGTACATAACCCCAGCTCAAGTTATTAGATAACATGAAAGAAGAGCCTCATCTTTGCAGGGAATATTGACCTCTAAGCATGCCCTAGAGCTTCCAATGCAGTATCGTGGCCACATCTTTTACCTAACAAAGAAACAAAGACCAAAAATACTTATTCTTTATTGAAGAAAAGGAAGTTTATTGTGCACTTACTTCTCTTACAAATACTGGTTTATGTAAAATATTAACTCATCACAGCAAGCCAATAACAGAGTACATTTGTAGGTAGAAAAAGTAGTTAGCTAGGGAACCAAGATCATGTGGTGACTGATAATGGTTGGTGTTCATACGGAGAGAGAAGGAGAAAGGTTAAACTCAAGCCCCCAGAGCTCAAAGGTTCCTTTAACGAAGTTGTAGTAACCGCCCTTCAATGCCAGAGTCTTCTTCACCAACCCGTCTCTTACAAATGGATAGGTTAGCAGGTTTCCAATGGATACATTCACTGCTTCCTGCAATCACAATTATTTTTCAAACATTTATATATATATTTCAGATAATCCTTCCTTACTTAAACATGTGGGAAAGAAGCTGGGGGAAAAAGGGTGTTAATTAATTACCTTTTCACAATGTCCACATAGTTCTGGAAAAGGTGCATCACCAAATTCTGCTTTCACCTTGGCCTTGGCAGGCAAAGCAATTTTGACCCAGTCTTCTATGAAATCACTGCATGCACATCCCAAATCAATAGGAGAAATTCACCTTCTTACTCCAATCATCTATAATGTTGTTAATTTCTTCTTCTTAGGAGTTGTATGTATGCACTCTTGGCATGGCAGATTCAGAACTTGAATTTTTTTTTTTTTTTTTTAATGGGATCTTTAAAGTGGGATTTATGGAAATGCTTTGGCTTCCCAACTTGTGGGTCTTAGATATGGAAAGTAATGAAGATTGAAAAAGGTGAAAAGAAAAATGATGAATAAAGCTGAGAGAGGCCTTACGTAGTGTGGGGTCCAGTATCTGGGAAGGATAAAAGCCCCTTGATTCCACCACAAGCGCTGTGCCCAATCACCACAATGTATTCCACCTGCGGATGATTACCAAATAAAGTATTCAATTCAAAAAAAAAAAAACTACTTCGTTGTTAATGTCTCTGCAATGCATGTGTGGGTTTACCTTGAGATGCAGAACTGCGTATTCAATCGCAGCCCCAACTCCAGAGTATCTTGTCTGTTGCACCCAAAAAAAAATCCAGAGTTGTAGTAAATTTTTTGACAAAAATGGGTTTGAAAAAGAAAGAAAAAAATAGCTCAAGCCATAAAAGTAATTAGGAGATAGAAACAACATATATCCCTTCAAGCTTTCGATTGTTGCGATGTATGCAATAAGATAGGCAAGGGTTGTATATATATATGGGACCTGATCATAGGGTGGAACCAAGTTCGCAACATTGCGGACCATAAAAGCATCTCCTGGTTGGAAATCCAACACATGTGATGGGCAGACCCGGGAGTCCGAGCATGCAAACACCATAAACTACAACATACAAAATTCACATTAATTCATTCATTCATTGTAATTAAAAAAAAAAAAAAAAAAAAGGGAGCCAGTAGGAATTGTACCGAACATAACCCCCAAAAGAATGTGAAAAAACAAAGTGCTACATGTTACAAAAAAGAAGACAAATCTACAGCCTGGCCATTCTTGAAAAATAAGAAAGAAAAACAAGAAGAAGATCATTACCTTCGGACTTTGGCCTTTGGCAAGTTCTCCATGCAAAGTCGGGTTAGTGCTGCAAAGAGAATTAGATGTTAATTAAATGATTAAGTTTATTATTTTATAAATTTTGAGATAATTAAGGATTTAACATAGTATTGAAGTAGTGAATTCTTGGTTTAAATTATATCTCTATATAATTCATTTCTAATTTTAACTAAATATAACTTTTGGATAACTGATGATTTAATGTAGCCAGGAATCAAGCAGCGTTAGAAAAATAGATGACTGACTCGTATTTCTCTTTCTTGTACTTAATGAAACCAGTTTTGATCCTCTCAACCGGGTCAAATTTGCCGTCAGGAGCTGGAGTCTGTAACTCTGCAGTTATCTGCTCCACTTTTGCAGCAGCAACAGCTTTCAAGTCCCCCTTCTCACTGTATCCAACACAAACATACAATGACAAAAAAAAAAAAAAAAACCTTTCAATTGGAGTGTTAGGATCGAGACAAGACAAGCCGATCGAAGGAGCTAGCTAGCTAGTTACCTGAGAAGTTTCTTGAGACCTTCAATAGCCTCCTCGTACGAGTCCTTTCCCATGTCTTCTCTCTGCAAATTAGTGCCACCCAAAATATATAAATAAATAAATAAGGATCTGGCTTACATGCCATAATTAATTATGACAAAAGTGGACTATTAGTAACCTTGTTCAAATTTACCCTCAATGTTTTACTGACAAGTACTGCTAGCTTGAACAAATTATATATATATATACACACTAGTTTTGAGTACCTAGTTTTCAACTGATGTTATGGAGTTGTCTTCAATTTTGAGAAGAAATGTTTGGAGCATGAGTATATATTCAGCCGAGAAACGAACTGAAAGGGAAAATTTGAGTGGTAGCAATGAAACGGAGAGGAAAAAGATTGTTTTTGCAAGGTATTATTGCATTTGAATGGACCATTTAATTTCTTCAAGAATTTTTGCTGCTGTTAATCCGCCAACAAATTACACCTCCATTCACTTCCACATCTATTACGTATTTTCTTTTTATTTTCCTTTTTTTCTATAAAAAAAAGGCTGTGTTTTCCGTGGACCTATTGACAACATTTATTCTCATATCATGAATAACCACAGCCATACATTTGTCAAGTGACAAATAGGCGTATAAGTCCCCATCGAGGGGAGCCCTGGTCAAGTGGGCAACATAATTGGGACCATATTTTAATTAAGCGATGGTTACAACGATTTAACCATTTCATCATTTCATATATATCATTCAATGTGAGAGAATTGATATATATATATAGATATATATATATATATATATATAGATATATATATATATATATATACACACCTAATTAAGTTGAATGTACGTTTTTCAGATAACTAAAGCTTTTGTACATAACAGTTTTCATGACACTTAAAATATGAACTACATTCGAGGAAAAATGAACATGCACAATGATATATTAATATCAAAGCATGCAACATGTAGATGCATGCATGCGGACGTGCAATGGGGAAGGAGAGAGAGGTACCCAAGAAGGGGTGATGATGGGAGCAGGGGCGGCGAAAACAGGCTTGTTCTGGATGAGGGAAGGGGGAGGAGGAGGAGAGGCGGAGGAGTTAACCCGGGCGAACACAGAAGGACGCAATGTAGCTTTCCTGGCAGAAGACTGGGCTGCAGAGCGGATTGATGAAAGGCAGCAACCGTTGATGGAAGCAGTCGACATGGCGCACAATGCACTTGGTTTGGGTAGATTTATACCATAAATATAGTTTGGTCCACGCGGCAGTCGACAGATAATGAAAGCGAAAGCCCAGTAAACAAGAGCTTCTAGCCTTGTAGATGAGGTTTGGACGCTGGAGATCGATGGAAGCTAGCTGCTAGAGACATATATATATATATATGGCCATGTCATGGGCCTTCACAACTTCATATATACATATCATATATCATATGTATGTATGCGTTTCACATTGTATATGTTGCAGCATCAGCATGCATTCAATGGCCTTGCCAAAGGCTATTGGCTCCTCTGAGATAAGGATGGAACAAATCCATCCATCGCTATTGCCCACTTATCCTCAAGCTGAACATTAATCTACATGCATAATGTAAAATATATGGGTTAGATACTTTCCATTCCTTATAATGCACTGCAAATGATAATATGATATAGACACATTTATATGTATATATATATATCCTTTGTTTTCTGATGAAAATCACATGAGAATTACGCAAGAATGAAGATTAATTAGTCAGCAAATTAATTAAATGACAATAGCGTCTCCATTTCATTAAGTCATGCACTCTCCGGCCAGTGTAGTAATATATATTTTTCAGAAATAATGTACTTATTAATTCCCAATAATTAAGCATATTAATTATACCAAGCTAGCTCTTGTGTTGTGGGGCATCAAAGTCCAAAGATGAGGGTAAGAAATTGCTTATTACCAAAAGGAAAAGGTAGGAGTACAAGACAAACTTGAGGCCTTCGCTATCCTTAATTAGGTGAAATCGAATGGCTTATATGGAGAGACTCGATGGGTGATGGATCGTAGAGATAAGGCCCTATCCTTAAAGCATGGCTCTTGTAATCTTGTGGTATTGTGGACCTAAATGGATGATGGATCCAATGGAGGATTCCTCTATCTGTGGACTGTGGTCTCTGTTGAATTACCACTAGACTTTAATTTATTTGATGGGCTTTCCCAAGAAAGTGACACGATCATTTCTTTTTTTCTTTTTTCTTTTTTCTTTTTTTTAAGTATATATAACAAGCAAAGGAAGAAACCACACTTAAGAGGAAAGGGGGAGGGGGGAGACTAGGTGGAATTAATGCAACCAAAATTTTTTTTGGTTGTAGTTCAATGCATGTGACCACATTGCATGTGGTCACATTTTATCTTGTAGGCTTCTCAAGAAGAGGAGGCCGATATGGTTGCAAAGGTGTTCAAAATGGTGGAGGAGATTCTCCAATCTTAGGTAATATTGGGATGTTGTAGGGTTAGAATCATAATCAAAGAGTAACATTCTAGAATAAAATTTTTTGAGCCGAGACATGATAATTTCAAGTCATTCGTGCAGTTTTTTTTTTTTTTTCCTCACATTTTTAAGCAAAAGTAGTCAAGTAGTTAAGTCCTTATCTTTTTTAGCCTGGGGTGTCTAGAATAGGCGGGATGAGGATCCCTGAAATTTTTTGTCAGAATTCGAGTAGGAAATGAGAGATGGGAGTTGGGTCTGGAGTGCTTCAAGCAACCTGATATGTGGGACCTGCCAGCTGCCTAGAGCACTTAAGCCCATCACCTCTCTCATTCTGTCCAAATTTCATAAAATTCGAGCAAGCAAGTTCTGGAGAACCATATCCAGCATAGGTGAGCTAGATTTACAAATTACAATCAACGCATCAAAAAAAAAAAACTAACAGTACTTTAATTAATATGCATGCGCATATACACAGGCAAAGATCCTCTCCATTTTGAATGGAATGATGATTATTTATTTCATGGTCAAGATTTAAAGTTGGTGCATCTAACATTCTACATGAAGTTAATGTTGACAAGTTTTTTTTAAAATTTAAATAATATAATATGATACACAAACTTTAAATACTAACCATAAAATAGAATGGATATCCTTGTCTCGCAAAGGTTCCGCAGGTATGCTAGGAGTAGGTATGCCATATGCCATATACACTTGAGAGAGAGAGAGAGAGAAAAAAGGTGAATGCAAACCGGTACAATCTCAAGAAAGGCAGCACTGAAATCAAACAGCCAATTTCCATGGAAGAGAAGCTTTTTGGTCATCTTTCTCTTGAGAGACAATGTGGCCGGGTTCCCTGGCTCACAAGAACACCCAAGAGAGGAAGGAGGATGCATGGGTGGGTGGTTGTGTTTCGGAAACGTTGGTTTTCTAAGTTAGACCGAGCAACAATGTCGACATTGTTTGCAAATTGCAAGGAGAATGCCAACATCCTGTTCTCATTTTTGTCATTTTTCCCAACATTTTTGGGCTGTTAGACCTATCCGGCTTACATTGACCTTGTAAAACCAAAATGTTACACATGTGATGTGACTAGTATACAGCTTTACTTTCTGCATTGGGTTAAAAGAGGCTTTACTATAAGTCTCTTATACATAGCTCTTATCTCATCGATCACTAAATAATTAAATTTATTAATCAAATTTAATTGATTAATTTTTTTCCCTATATGGCATTTAATCAGAACTTACCACCTTATGCGTAATGTGTGTCACACAAAGGCTTTGTCAGATAATACTCTTTTATTTCTCTGTTTTGCTTTCTTTATTTAAAACAAAAATATTCAAAATTACTCTTATATTATTTCACATCATAGTACTTTGAGAAGTGTTAGAGAGTCAAAGAGAATTGTCCAGAATTTTTTCCAAACTGACGTAGCAGAATTTCAGCCACCCCTAGAATTTTCATTTTAAAATTCTCCTACGTCAGTTTGGAAAAAATTTTGGACAATTCTCTTTAGCTCTTTAACACTTCTCTAATACTTCTTCAATCACAAAATGGATCGGGATCCCCTCATATTCTTGAAAATATCAGATCTTAACCGTTAATGAAATCTAATGATTTATGCAACTGCCAACTGTTTTTATTTTACCAAGACAGTAACTTTTGTTTTCAACCAGCCAGCCAGCTATTTTCAATTACATTTTGTTTTCCCTCCAAAAACCAAAAACTCTCTTCTTACTCAAGCTTCTTCTTCACGCTTTCTCATCCCTCCATGAAAGCTTCTTCCTCCTCACACCAGAAAAAGGTTTCTTCTTATTAGCGTTGGATTTCTGCCCCCAAACAACCAAAAGAAAGCTCCAAAGGACCAAAACAATATAAGTACTCTTAGAATTTATTTTCTCAAACCGTCTGGGGTGGAGGGAGATTTTTCCCAAAATTTTTCCTTCATCCTAGATATATGATCGGTGATTTTCTGTAGATTTTCTAGATTGTTTTGGATTAAACGTACATTTAAAACTTCTGAATAATCTCTTTCATTTTGGAAGAAAGTTTGTAAGACGTATAACTTGATCCAAGACCTGTTACTCGTATACAAGCTCGTTACTGGTTACTCATATAACAAGATTCAAAACCCACACCAATTTTTTTTTAAAAAAAAAAAGATCAAAGCTTGGATCGAAATTCGGACATAACCCACCGCCACCGGCTGTAACAAAACCCAGACGCCAAATCTTGCAGAAAACGAAAAATCTAAGGGGAGACACTAAGAATAAGAAAGAGGGCAAAACAGGCTCTGAAATGGAAGACAAAAGAGAGATGAGATGGGTGCAGAAATAGGTTTTTTGAGCTGAGAGAGAGACTGATAAATGGGAAGGATCTTTAATATTGTATATTTGTATTTCAACAAATGGGGTTGTCCCATGAAATAACCACCTTCTTATGTTGTTTCTGCCTGGCTGGTTGAAAACAAAAGTTACTGTCATTGAAAAATAAAAACCGCTGTAACTTGCATAAATCATTAGATTTCATGAACAGCTAAGATCTGAAAAATATACGCTTTCTCATATTTTCAAGAATTCGAGGGAATCCCAATCCTAAAAAAAACACCATCAATAAAACATTAATAAACAAACGGAGTACTTTAAACACCCTTGCACTTCCCGGTGAAAATGGCCACGTGGATATAAATTTTCAGATTTTGTCATGTGTGCAGAAGCATGTGGTCATCACATTGTCATTTTAATGGAATGGGATAGGTTACAAGCAAAGGACGAAAATTCTCCCATGCAGCTCTCACAAAATATCAAGCACTTAGAGAATAGCTTCAGACCATGATCAGCTTGCTTGCTATCATTTACAAGCCTAAACAACTCAATAACACCATGGATTTAGCTTAACCTCTCAAATTCAACCACAATCTCTATTTTGGTCCAATCATCCATTGGGTACGCATTGGTTTTTTTTTTTTTTTTTTTTGTTAAGAGCATTGGGTATGCATTGTTGCCTGTTGGGGGTATATGGCAATAACTTAATGAAATTTGACATCTTTCTATTAAATTGACTCAATAATTATATTCATTATAACAAAAGGGTTTAATTGAGAAAACTTGAAAAGTAAAACACAAAACTAATAGTTGATCTTAATGCAAGACCAAGAAAAAGATGAGCAACTCATTCCAATATCAATTTTTGGACAAATTGAGTCAAAACTTAAAAGGTTGCGATTTGGGGTTTTTTCTGTGTATGCAGGGCCAATAAAAGACACCACAAAGTTAGACTCAAGAATTACAACAGATTTGGAGTAAATAAAGATGCATCTTTCTCTAGTAAAATAAACTATTTGCGTAACAGCAATGAATAAGCCGGCCGACATTGTATAAATACACTGGGGCAGCACTTAACCAATGCTAAAGCAGGTTGTTTCCCGTGGATATGGTAGGACAATTCATATTCTATAAGTGTGCAGGTCACTCAAAGACACCAGAAAGTTACCTCAAGAATTACTACACTATTTGCATAAAGTAACTGACATGATAATTTCAAGTCTGAAGGAGAATACCTTGAGAACCGAGTCTAAAAGAGAATGACTTAAGAATGTACAACCAAGATTTGGTAATTATTGCCTCAACATGGGCTGGTTGAAAATGCCGCATTATTAGGTAATTAACAAACATTCCACTTAGGGTATTGTATGCCCAACTACTTGGGAGCTAGTCTGATTGGACAGACGGAGAATGCGACACACCGAGCTGCTTTTGCCAGCATAAAGCGCTCATTTTCTGTCAGAGGCCTCTCAATCACCTTCACAACATTCACATCCTAAAACACCATAGAGGAAAGCCAATATCAGAACAAAGATACAACCCTAGAAGTGAAAAGCATTAATAAAGGGATGAAAGAAAGAATACTTTCCCCAAAATTAATAAGATCAACAGTTATCGTTTTTTCTAACAAGAAGAATCCTTTAAGGGCCAACTCCATCACCATTAAATGGAAATACGTAAAGCCAAAGCATGGTATACAGTGAAAAACCTCTAACAAAAACCATAGCTCTTCTACGTACATAAACTTTTCAATTTAGTACAAGGTGAAGCGAAAAGCAGAGACCAAAATAGAAGTGGCTAGACCGTAAGTAGGCCATTATGCCTAACGCTTCTTCATCAAAAGCTATATGCAATTCTACAAAGAATTGAACATGAGATGTTTTTTTTTAACATGAGATGTTACTATGACTATATGATGAATCTGTGGTCTTTGAATGTCTGTGAACAGAAGAGACAAGGGTTGCATACATTTCAAGTTCATATAAGCAAAATGTCAGAAGACAGTGTACTAACCTTCTTTTGTTGATGGACAGAAGGTCTGATGCTGGCAGTATCGCCAATCACAATTACATTGTTAACATTCCCCCTTTCATCCCTTTCTGATGGTGAAGCTGTTGAATGTCTCCATTGCCCATTAATAATATACTTGTAGTAGTACCTTCAGGTAGCGCGTACAATCACATTTAGAAAGAAGTTTATATATATACACATGTACATACATACATAAATGTGTCTTCCAGAGTATCTAATAGAACTTAAATTATTGCATGATTTCTAAACAGTTAGAAATGTATGTGTCTTCCAGAGTGTGGAGTAGAACTTCAATTACTGCATGATTTTCTAACAGTTAGAAAATCCATTAATGAATGGCAACTCTGCTTAATGATTATAATTTATAATAGAGACTCTAACTTGTAGAATTTTACTATCATATATATCTCATAACATTCTTAACAAATATAAGTGGAGAATTATCTAAAAGAAGTATGCACAGAACAAAGGAGCCACAGCCAAGGTCCCATCTTGGATTAGATGAATATATCTCGTTATTATGGTTAACAATATATAATTTGAACATTTAGTTGCTTTACACTACTGAACTGCAAGAAAGTCTCGAGTCCCAGTCAACCATATATAATTCGCAGCTTCTTTCTTAGACACACTACAGTTACGAGAAATAGGAACTTACAAGTGCATGAATTTTGAGAGTTTTTCAAGCAGTAAAATCAACAAAGATGCAGTATGGCAGAATTAGAAAGCTCATTTTATATCATCATAAACAATTAAGAGAAAGTACAGAAACCTTGACACTTACTTTCCTTGTGAGAGTCTAACTTCTGCTTCATATCTAGGTCCACCCTTGTGGATTGCTTTAATTGGTTCTTTCCAATTTCCAGTAAAATCTCCCACCAAATTTACATCCTCTCCCTGTAATGCAGAGACAAATGGACATAGAAGAAGCCCCATCAAAACTTTGTGTTCCATAACTAAATCAATTATAGCAGATATTAGTATCCAAACACTACATGCTCTATTCTTTGACAGAATTACTTCTAGCCAATAAAGTTTCAAGAAAGAAAAACTGTGACATTTTTCCTTCATTTTAGGTGATCAAAAATCGAAACAAAAGTATAGTGAAGATGAAACTGAAGTCGTTACCCACCTCTTGCCCATTCCACACAAATGTCACAGCATGGGTTGCAGGACCATCATGCATACCTTTTTCCACCATAGCTATAAGATCCCATGTTGCCCAAGCAATAGCTGGTCTGCAAAAAGATTTTCTTTAGACACTTGTCAAGTTAAGGGAAATGAAAATTTAAAAGAGCACTTGTGCATACAATAGACCCTGTAGATTAATAATGTATGTTTTGTAAATATATGAAGCAGACACACAAGCGCAGACTAACATATCCCTGGGTCCTGGATCCTAAACTTTTCATTTACATTAGTTTTACACAACTACTTTCACACCGTGACCATTTTACTTGTGTGTGTGAGAGAGAGAGGGAGAGATGAACGTAAATAGTATGCATGATTGCAAGTTAATTTGAATAGTAAATCTAAGGTATGAAATATTTTTCTCTTGTTGTGGTAGCTAGCATACTTACAATTGGAAGAGTTAAACATCGCTTTAGTCAAAGTTATTAAAGCAACTCTCTCTCTCTCTCTCTCTCTCTCTCTCTCTTTGAATAGTACATCTAGCTAGCATATTTACAATGGAAGCGTTAACAATAAAAATTAGTCAAGAGACTCTCTCTCTCTCTCTCTCTCTCTCTCTCTGCAGATCAGCTAGCCAAATTTCATAGAGAAGTTTGGGAGAGACAATTTGCTTGAACTTCGATCGAGGTTTGCTCGATCGAAAGAACGAGATGTTGTTTAGTAGAAATTCTCGAAAGGTTCGATTGATGTTCGATCGATCAAAGTGATGAGGTCCGTTCAATAGTAATTCTCAAGAGGTTCAATTGATGTTTGATCAAGCTAAAATGCAATCTTTTGTTCAATCAATCCAATTTAATGTTCTATCGATCCACCTTGCGACAAGAGTAGTTGTGTACTTTGCTTTTCAGAGCTGCAATCCTACTTCTATTTAAGCTCAATAAGGACGAAATGGCCAACCACAACTTGTATTTTTCATTTTTCTCAATAAGAAACATTTTGAGAGTGATTTTTCTTCAGTTTTCCTACAATTCCTCGATTTTTCTTGGATTTGTGGAAGAGTAGTGAGTTATTGTGCTCGTAGATTCAGCTTCTCACAACGCCACGATTCTTTTTTTGATAAGTAATAAAAAGTTTTATTAAAAAGCGTAAAGGCGCCCCGGAGTAAACTGGGAGTATACAACAGGATCACTTAACTAGTAGGAAAAAATCGAGCAAGAAAATCATTATAATTAATTGACACCGGAAAGACATGCGCAATGGTCCAAAGATACAAAGTATGAAAGCAAGAAGCTAAGATGTCTTCCAATGTCCCCTCCATATCCTCAAAGCACCCATTATTTCTTTCCCTCCATAAACACCAAAAGAAGCAAGTAGGCACCATCTTCCAAACCGCT
Organism: Corylus avellana; assembly: GCF_901000735.1. Classification (NCBI taxonomy): domain Eukaryota; kingdom Viridiplantae; phylum Streptophyta; class Magnoliopsida; order Fagales; family Betulaceae; genus Corylus; species Corylus avellana. The sequence continues at coordinate 34,146,500 of NC_081545.1, forward strand.
GCACTCCCCCTCCTCCTCGAAGACCACCAACAGGCGAGTAAATCCGAAACCCGTCTCGGCATCACCCAAGACAATCCAAACCGACCAAAAAAAGCACACCACAAAGCATAAGCAACCTCACAATGCAAGAGAAGATGATCCACCGTCTCCTAATTCCTCTTGCATAAATAACACATATTCGTCACAATCACTTGTCGCTTCCTGAGGTTATCTAGGGTCAGGACTTTGCCCAAAGCCAATGTCCACACAAAGAAACTCGCCCTTGGAGGAGCTTGAGTTCGCCACACGCTCTTCCAAGGGAATCTCCTCCCTTCAGAACGAGCCAAGGAAGCGTAAAAGAGCTCGACCTTGAAACGGCCTTTTTTGGAAGATTTCCACCGCAATCTATCTTCACACCCTCGATTCACTCAAGCAGACTATAACACCTAAAAGAAAGAGGCCACGTTTCATCTCTCTCCCTCTCTCCCTCTCACTGTCCAAAATATTAATCAAATTCAAATGGACAATTTGTCCTAATACTGATTATCAAAGCTCTGTTCTTTTTTGTTCCCCCTTCCCATTACCGGTGAATAAATCCTTCAATTATTGTATTTCAGTCGATAACAGAAATCCAACTGTGAAACAAATGCTAAAACACAGTGTCGTGCCCATGTCGATATTAAGCTCTCTAAAATAATAAACTTATTAACTAATGATGACAAAGAACCTTAGCTACCAGTCAATCATGTCACATAGAAGGAGTTTTTCAGTCAAAGCTAACACAATGATTATGTGACCGCATAGCCAAAGAAAAGAATCGACATGCGAGAGGGTTAGCAAGAAGAACCTGTCAGGTCTGCAAGAATGCAACCCAGTGACAAAATTGTAAGCTGCATGAAGGGAAGTATCTGTCATCCAATGCAGGTATGCAATCACACTAGCTGGAGCTCGATCAAAACCAGTAGTACAAGTAGCAAAAACACGGTGGTTCTTTTTTAACAAGCGTAATAGCAGCCCCACACAAAATGGTAACTTCTTTCTCATATCAAAAGAGTCTCCTTCCCTGCAAAAGAAAACCAAGGCAAATTCACTGTACAGTAAACAGCTAGTAAGTCTTAAGAGATGTAAAAATTAAAAGTAGACCTATTAACAATTCCCATTTCAATTTCCAAAAGCAGCATATACATGTTAATGCATCAAATTTCTGGCATCATTTACACGTAAGAACAAAACGCCCAAAAACCAAGCCGATGTAGACTATTCTCAATGACTCAGTCCAGAAGGCTTCAACAACTATCTTCCCAATTAAACTTCAGCACAATGATTAAAAAACCACAAAAATACACACAACTAATAAAACTGACAGCAGAAACAGTTCTCATTAGCTTGTGAAACTTCTTATATTAACATATAGGATACATCATCGAGCCTTCATTTACCTTATAGGATAGTTAATCATGAGAATATTAGACCTTTGGCATGATTCATTGATTGATTTGGAATTGATTCCCCAATTTTCCGCTTCAATTCCGCTTTGGAAATTCAGAACAGCAGTCACTCCCTGAAGCAAAAATTTGAAAGCTGCTATAAGAGAGGCATGGAATAAGGAAAAAAAAAATGATCCCTTGCAAAGAGCCTTTAGTGAAATGATAACCATCTGCACATGCAAATTAATTGGCGACAGACCTAATAAACCCTTGCTCCTTCCATCAGATATTTAAAAATCGGACATATTAAGAGATGTCTACATCAATGAGGCACTCACAATAGAAAGAATAGGATAGAATTGCAAAATGCCATCAAGAAGCAACAAGTACGACTAACAAAAATGGCACTCACAGCAACATTTGACAGAGTCTCCACATCAGCTCCTGTTTGAATACATGATCCCACATATATTTGCTCTGTAATCTAACAAAATGAAAAACAGCAAAAGAGTTAACAAGGCAACATAAGTGCAGTTCTAACAGACTATAAGTTATCTATGAAAGCATAACATTGAAGCAAGGTCCTCAAATTAATCGCATAAACTGTATACAATCCAGTCCTTAAATATAATGAACTAGAGTTTGGAAATTGATGAACATCACACCTTACTATAGCGCATGCCAAGGGAGTGATCATAGTATAATTCTCCTTTAGAACGATCCAGTGCCCTAACATATTCCTCAAGTGGGAAGTTTCCATGAGCCCATTCTCCATTTCCAGACTCTTCTTCAGAAAAAATACAAACAAGTTCACTTATGAGTTGTGCATGAATACTTTTCTGCAATTGCAATTGAATATGTCCATTTTGATCATTCAAAATTTTCCACCCTTGGGATGTTAGAAACTTCGAAGAAAACATGACAAAGCCAGAATTCCCACTACTTTCAGAAGAAGTTCGCAAATTCGATGCCAATATACTCTTGTTCCAACTGGCAACAGAAACTCGGCCTCTATTAAATAGCATATCAACACCACCCGAAAGATGCAGTTGATGAATTGGATATGGAGAGTAGGGCCTCTCAAGGACCAGGCTAAAAGATCCTGTTTTCTCCTTCAGCATCTTCCTGAATAAACCAAAGACTGAAAAATAAAAAACAAAAAAACTTATGAACAGAACATATCTTTGACAATTACCTCATTAAGTAACCTTGCATTATATAACGATTAACATAAATATCAAGAAACGGTCACATTGTATAATGCCAGTACCGAAATCAACACGTATTCGCACAAAGTAAATTACGATTACGAATCAACAAAATCTAGTATAAAAACATTCTATATGTGCTTTAACCAAAAATAAATGAATAAATAAATTTATTTAAAAAAAAAAAATCTGCATACTGTGTATCGCCACAGTCCTTGATCTCAATAAGCCCGCCACCAGACGAATCACCAGCCTTCTTCAAAGTGTCACCCACCATGATTATCCTCGACTTCTCTGCATTACTCTACCAACTCAAAAACAAAACAAAAACATGTTAAAATCACCAGTCGCCCAAAAGACTAAGCTGATATATGAGATAGTGAATTTAATCGTTCAATTACTATTCTAAAAAATCGAAACACGGAAATACCCCTCTCTTGAGAGCGTGAACAAAGATCTTGCCGTCGACGGAGAGCGCGAATCGGATACCGAGCGGTTTCTCGAGAGTGACCATGTACTCGTTCAGGTTCATCTTGAACGAAGGAGAAGAGCCACCAGACATTGCGAGAACTGTGGACCTGACTGTTCCGATTCCGCCATCAAAACGAAGCTTCGCTTTCTTGGCACCAAGCAGCCTGAGAGCACCATTGTGCGATGAGTAGGAGCACAGATCTTTGCCCCAGAATGAAGAGGGCACTGGAGGACGATGAAGAGCTCTGCAAGTAGGGGCTTGCAGAGAGGGCATTTTGGGGAAAAGGATTCGTTGATCGAAGCTCGAAGCTCGAGTGTGAATTTGGGAAGGAGAGGTTCGAGCTGGTTCTTTGGAGAGTGAGGAAGAGAAGCCACAGAGTTGTGGTAAGAAATTCGAGGTCCACGTGGCTGGATCTCTATGAAGGGACCCACATGCGCGATGGGAACAAGCTTTTTTTCGTTTGCAGGCGCTGACACGTGGAAAAGGTCTCTCAGGCCAGGGAAGAAGAAGAGGACAGGTGGATATTTGCGATTGTAGATTGGACGAAAGGATTCAGGCAGCATAGGAGTAAATGTCACCCAAGATTTTTCTGAAAAATAGTAAAGGGACAATTTTTTGGCTCAACTTTTTTTTTTTAATGTGGTCATTTTTTAAAAAAACTAAATTTTTAAATTTTTTAAAAAAATTCTTAAACAATAACATCATATGTGGTCTTTTTTTTATTTGATATTTAAAAAAAATTTGTCTTTTTCTTCATAACAATGACCATTTAAAAAAAAAAAAAAACTATTTTTATGAAGAAAAATACCATTTTTTTTATAAATAGATTTTTTTTTTCAAAAAAAATAAAAAAAATAAGAGAAAAGTTTGGTCAAAATTGTCCCAAAAATTTGTACCTTTATCATGCATCGATTTTTTTAGAGTAATTCTAAAATTCACTTTTGTGTCATTATTGTGTTACTCAAAGAATTACGTGGTTTTTAAAATCACAATTTGATCAAAATTTAAAATCACAATTTGATCAAAATTTAATAATGATCAATCACATGCTCAATAGTATTTTTTGAAGTCATATTATTTTTAGTGACACAAAATCAAGGGACATAGAATAAACTTCTAGCATTACTCGATTTTTTATAGTGCTAAAATAAATGAAAAATTATTGGCTAGAGAGCTATTTATCATGTCAGCCACGTCAATTTCAGAAACCACGGCTTGGCTATGGGTCTTTGTCGTCGAAGGCCTACAGCCATGCTGAAATCGAAACGAGGAGGACGAGATAAGTTGGTCGGTGTGGGTACTGAAGCAATGGCGAAGGAAGGACGCCGTGGCAGCATAGTGAAAGCCTTAATATCATGTAAATTGTCACATTAATTTAATGATCAATATAGTAAATATCAAGTGAATTGTCACATTAACAAAGAGAGGAATCACCTATGGAGCAGTAGCCCCCAACATGTTTAAATTCCCTCTAATTATGTGATTTTTATTAAATTGACCTTTCAAAATTAAATTTTCGCCCCCTATAAAGTGTTATATTTTAGTTTGCCCACCTAAAATTTTAGTTTCGCCCATATACATTAGTTTATAAAAATCTTATAATAAAAAGTATAGTATCTGTAACCGCAATCCATATAATTCTTTATTTTTAATTAATTGTTAACGAGTTTAGCTGAGATAACATTGGTCAAATTCTTACCAGTTTTAGAAACAAAATATCTCATTAACAAAATCACTTACAAAATCATTGGACCACCGTTTTAATTGGTTTTAAAGACTTTGGTGTGGGGGCTCAGAGGTAAGTGAGGTTCAATGATGGGTAATGAGCTCTGGGTTATAATGAATAGAAAGGTCATAGTATTGATTTGAATTAAATAGACAACCTATTACTAATTTACTTAGCAGCCTGATATTTGTTACACGTTGATTAGGAGGAGACCACTCTAGGGTCTATTTTATATGCGGCCATCCAGAAGAAAAGCTTTATATATATTGCGTAATTTGTGAAAGATGTTTGAAAAGCACAGGATCCTCACTTTCCGGATCAAAGACAATCTCGTGGATCCCGTGCTAACTTAATGCCCACTCATCATATTAATAACGAAAGGGCACTACTACCTTTTATGTTCAGAATAAGGCACCCAGTTGGATTTAATTACGAGCTCGTCGCTCAATTCATGCATTACTGCCTTTTCAACTTTTTATTTTTATTATTATTATTATTCGGAATTGATTATTGTTATCATTTTATAGTTATTTTAAGATTTGGGCCAAGCTCAACCTAGGTGAGCCCGATCCATTAATTGCTTGACCCTTGAACTAAGGAAGGCACGTTCGTTGATATGGACATTGAATTAACATAACCTCAAATTATCCTTTAATAAATGAGAGATCCAACACTTATTTTAATAATTTAAAATCATATTAAATGACTAATTTTAATAATTTAAGATGATAAAATATTTAAAATATTCTACATAATCTTGGAATTTTTTTTTTTAAAAAAAAAATTATAATCTTGGAATTGTATTTGAGGAGTTGCTCTGCTTTGAGCTTTGCTTTTAATGAAATTTCTTATTCATCTTAAAAATAATAATAATAATGATTGATCAACTTTTAACTCACTTGGACTTGGGTCGTTTAGCGTAAAAAACTAGCTGTGTTTGGCAATTGAATGGAAAAAATGAGTGTAATGGTACTGTAGCAGATTTGATTAATATGAGAGGAAAAAGTAAAAATGTTTTGTATAAAAAGTAAAAAAAAAAAATTGTTTTGTAATGGTTATTTTATTTGAATAATAATAAAAAATAATTGATATGATGTAAAAAGTATGAATGTTAGGGTTGATTTTGAGAATAATTTTTTGAGCTTTTAAGTCTGGTCCGGTCCAGCCCTTTGCTAAACACAGTCATATGTTCTTTTGCTGAAGATGTACACCTCCCTTTTAGTAGTATCATTTTGATGACTTAGACATCAAAAATATTTCTTGCCATTGTCCCCGACATGCTTAAAAAATAATTCTCTAATGTCACTTTGACCTTTCACTTCCCATAGTCTAAAGAGATAAGAAATAATGGAGCATCCTACTTTCTTTTTCTTTTTCTTTTTTTAATCTCACATTTTCGTAGATTAACACACTGATTAATTTTTTTTTTTTTTTTAATGGTAACATTAAATTAGTAGTAGATATAATTAGACAAGTGGTCAATTGGATGAAGAAATATTATTGTCGGAGACAAGATCATGGACGTATTGGCCCACCATGCATTTAGTTTGTCTTATCTTTAGAACACAGTTGATAGTAATTAGTGGTCCAGCTTAAGCAAAATGTTGAATCCCGGAATTACCCAACCATTTTCACATGATTCAAGCCTTCCTTATTCCGCCACATACCTTTCTCTGTTTCTCACGTAACCCCCACAAGATGTAAAATTTGACATTATTAATGAAAACTATAGAATTGCTAACACGCCAACTGTACGTTCAAATTCATTTCATTTTCTTTTTTTCTTTTTTTAAAGAAAAATAAAATAAATTGATGTAACATAAAAAAAAAAAAAAAAAAGAAGGGGGTTGAAAGTTCTGGAAGCAAAAAGGGGTTTACACTTTACACCAAGCCTGACGTAGATTTTTCTAATAAATACAAAACATATGAAAGAAGAGCACAAGTGGAGAGAAAAAGAGGGCTGCATGTTAATCTTGCTGACTTGATTTATTTGTTTTCACATGACTCTGTTTATAAGAAAATTGAATAGATAAAGCAGGCCAATAAATGCAATCAATACAAGTATATAAAATAACATTTATTCTAATTCCCTCAAATTTAAGGTGAACATTTAAGACAAAAACAAATTATGACTCGACTCAAACTAAATGGTGGAGTGCAAGTGCATGACGCCTAATAAATGATGATGGGCGACTAAACAGATAGGATAAATAGACAATATCAGCCAAATGGTGGTTGTTTATGACGGGCCGAATGATGGTTAGGATTAGGGTTAGGGTTGGCCGGAGATGGGTCAGGCAGTAGCCAACGAGTTTGACCACTGACGTGACCAGTGGTGGCTTGAGATGGAGGCCGACAATGGGCGACAAAATGAGCTCGGATGGTCGTAAACTAGGACGGAATTGGCATTTGGTTTCCTATGTTACTATTAAACATGAGAATTATACTATTTCTAAAGATTTCTTCCTTTTCAAGTCAACGTTCCCAAAGCCGCTTGCTAATTTCTCCCTTCCACATAACATAACCTAGTTAAAGATGCTTTTTCATTGTACAAAGAGATTCATAGAAGTTTCCTTATTGGCGTATTTGAGTGCGTTCATAGCTACTTTCCCCAAACGTGGATTCACAACGCAATTGTTTTTTCTTTCCTTTCACGTTTCTCTTTCTTCACTTTCCCCATCAAGCAATTTCTTTTGAGTCACACTAGACCTTTTCCTTTTCCCTTGCCCTTTCTTTCAGGCCAGTGGCTGCCATTGAAATCAGGCACAATCCCACCATTACTATTATGATTGCATCTAGTCCTCCTAATTTTCTGGCACCCAATACAGACCCACCAGATGTTCTTATTCAAATATTTGGGAGCCAATATATTATATTTTACATTCCATCTTTTTTATATATGAAGACAAAAAACAAGTGATCTCTCATTCATATTTAACTCTTTCAAATAAAAAATTATGATTCCGTCCCTATCTTTTCATGTATTCTAGTCAAATTTCACATCATCACCTTATACAACACCCCCTAGCGCTTACAAATGACTAATTCAATAATTAAATATATTAATTCACTCCAACTGACTTATAAAATATTTAAATGCATGCTTTAGAAAGCCTATGTGGTGTGATTTCTTTTAATTAAAAAACTAATTTTTATGCTCTAAATGCTATAAAGGATCACATTACATAAAACTTTGAGAAGATAAGAGTTATGTATAGCGTTATTACTTGCAATTGCAAATGCATTTTAGAGGAGAAATCTATTATTTGAGGAATTCTTTTAATAAAATTACAACATAACATATTAAGATATCATTATATAAACTAATTCAAAAGCTTAAGTTAATAGGTTTATAACTAATTATATTATATTAACGGCTCATTATTATGATTTTTTTTTTTAATATGAAACTTAATTAAGTTGTATATAATTTTTTAGGCAAATGACAAAACTCCATAGTTTTTTTTTTTAGTGGAATTCAATCAGTCAAGTAAAAAAATTAAAAGAAAATTACCAAGTGAAAAAACAGAGTAATCAATGAAATAATACTATGAACTCCACACTGTACATGATCAAATCTCGATTGAAATTTTAATAAAAAGCAAAGTAATGTACACGATCATGTAAAACTCACATTTCCTAAGCTTTTCTTTCCCTCCTCTATTTTTTTTTTTTTTTTTTTTTTTTTTGGGTAACCAAGCAAATCACACTTCCTATATATAAAATTAAAAAAAAAAAAAATACAATTGGTAATTTTTTTTTTTCTTAAAAAAAAAAAGGAGTAAAACAAAACTGATCAGGATCCGAGAAACCTCAGAAAGGAGGGAAGGTCTTGCCGAGCGCACCGACGTTAGCCCAGAACCCGACCAGGTCCTGCCGGTAGGGCAAATATGTCCGCCTCTTGTCCCCCTCCTTCATCGCTCTGTTCCTCGCGTAGTACGCCTCGTGCGCGGACGACACCGTTTTCACCTTCGTTGCCTTCGAGCCCAACTCACGATTATTAACTACAGCCTTCTCGGGTCTGATCTCTTCCTTCTTGGGCGTCAAGAACACAAACGAATCCTTGCCCTCGCTGTTGCTCCTCCGAAGGAAGCTCGACAGCCTCCAGCGTTTCGACGATGATGATGATCCAGTGGTTTTAGTTCCGGTGGAATTGCTCTTCTTGCATCGGCTGGGTGAGGCTTTGGCCGAGTTATTGTTATTCGGGGTCCACACACAATACGTTCCCGGCGGGACACCCTCCAGGTCGCCCTCCCCCTCCCCATCCGAAGACGAAGACGAAAACGACGTCGTGGGATCGCGTTCCTCCACAAACAACTTCTTCAGCGGAACCCGAAGAGACCGCCCCTCGCGATCATCGCCGGCACCTTGTAACCGACTAGTACTTAGTAGGTCGCGATTGAATACCGGGAATACCGGGAAAAGCGGGCCGATCTGGCCATCGACCACCACCAATTCATCGGCGGCTCTAGAAACGGAAACAAACTCGAATTCGTCGTCGAGCTCCTCCCCCCGATGACGCCCATCCTCACCGTCAACAACTTTAGCGGCTACTTCGGCGAGCTTATCGGAAGAGTAGCTGTTGAAGCTGGGACAAACCGACAGTTCCCAACTATCTTCTTGCATTTTGTAATCACTCGTAAATTCCTCCTCCTCCTCTTCTTGTTCTTAGGTGTGATGGTTGGGTTTCTTTGAGATTACTGAAGGAGATTAATTAAGGGGGTGGAGCATATTACTATATATATATATATATAGGAGGTGGGTGGGTAGTGAACAATTAAGAACGTTAAAAAGCGAAGAGATGCGTAAGTGGTGGCGCGTGAAGCTAGAAGGTCAGGATCTCGTTTAATAATATAAATGGTTGACATCTTCTCCTCGCCTTCTTACCTCTTTACTCCATTCTCACGTTAAACGCGGTGACTCCCCACGTGTCTTCTAAATATTTATATAATTATTTTAGTTTTTACTGTCAAATTCTTTTAATGTTACAATTTCAAGTAATTATTGAATTATTCCTTCATGTGAAGGCCTAATTAATGATTTCGGTGGTGTTGCGTATTCTTCCTTTTCTTTATACTATTTCCCATTCCAGAAGGGATATACCAACTTTTCAGAATATTTTTATCAACATGCATCAGACGGCTCAGGTTGATCTTCGAGAAAACCAGGACTTTCCGATAAGGCAACACCACCTTTTTCACACAGGATCTTATTAGGATGATTCTGTCCTTTTTATATTTTATTTTTATGTAATTTCTATTTTTTTCTCCTTTTCCGTGTTGGATTAAAAGAAAAAACCCCACTTTCCCACAAAGAGATTTTTAGATAAGACCAAAAGATCAAGCGGTCAATGACAGGCTTTTGCTTAATGAGAAGGAAGAAAGAGGTGGGAAAATCCTGTAGAAGCCAAATTTTCCAGCGGTCCGGTCCAAACAGGTTGAAATTAAAGTTGGATTCTGCTATTCTAGAAGAGAGAATCTAATGCCAGCCGAACCGCAGACTTTCTAGAAACCAAATCCACACGTGAGGCGTGACGCTGATGGAAGAGAATATAGGCTTGTTTGGCAAGCAAAAACAGCTCGCCATATAGTCCGGAGACGAGCTCTTTGAATCACAAGAAGTCATGCCAAAAGCTTACCTTAAAAAATGATAAATATAGAAAGAGTATTATTAGTATAAAAAAGAAAAAAAAATATATATATTAAGGGAGGATGGGGATCGGGATGATTTATTAATAAACGAGAAAAATAGTTGTGGTTTTTGGAAATATTCTATTTTGTGTTGCTATTAATTTTATGCCTTGCATACATAAGTGCTGACCTATATGCATAAACCTTTTTACACTAAATTTATACGAAGAGTTTTTTTTAATAGATTAGGTTAATTACCTTTTTATTTTTTCCTTAAACTATCATTTATTTACACAATGCTCTCATAAAGCACTACATGTCACATTCAACCGCCTTCAAATTATAATTTATTAGCAAAAAATCTCTTCCGTTAATCAAAATTGTTAAATCAGACGGATTTTAAAATAACAAAAATAAGTGTTCTTTTTTAATTGTGATAGTTTATGGGGACGATGCGTAAATGATTGGTAGTTTAAGGAGAAAAATAATTAACTTTGTCGATTTAACCTCCGATTCATTTTGAAGGATTAGAGTTTACTCCCCTAAAAGCCCCTCCCCCAAAAATTGACAAGCTATTGGTAGGTTTTGAATCCATCGTGTGTTGCCATCTGATGATTGGAGATGACATATAAAATCACGATCTATAGCATATGAAGGGAATATTTCACACAATTCTTTTGGACCTTTTATAGAATTGCTACCTATAATAGGACCCAACATTCTTTTAACATGATTTTAAATAAGGTTACTTTATTAGTACATGTGATTTTACACTAAATCACACAAATTTCTCAATTTTAAAAAGTATTATAGGAGATCTCATAAATGCAATCGATCATTCCATCTATGTTCCATCTAATAATTTAACAGCATGTCATGTCAAACCTATTAATGACCATCACTTGTTCTATATGCTATATTATTATTATTATTATTATTGTTTAAAAGTTAAAAAAGAAAAGAAAAATTGAGGGAGTAGTCGAGTCACCCGAAGATAGTAATTCTAGTATAAATCATTGTGTTTGTAGCCGACCTCCTAGATCCCAATTGGGTTCAATTTCAACTAAAAACTTCTTCTTCTTTTTTTCATGAAAATCATTATCCTCTAGTATAGGAGGTCGGCTGCCAAAAAAAAAACCTTTATGTGCCATCAATATGTATTCTAGAGAGTTGACAATAGTTATATGTTATTGATCATCCAAAGATAATCTCAATTCAGGACTTACTTTCACTCAACCTTGAAAACCCTTTGGAGGTAACTTGAAGGCATTGGCCTAGAATCTGAAATTATGAATGCCTTGGGCTACATTTCAAATACGTTGACAATCTAGAACTCTCAAAATTCCAAGGATGTGCAGCTGAAATCTTCAACTAATTGCCTAACCTTTACTGCTGGAATTGATTGTAATGTACGTGCCACCCAATGTATATTTCATTATAATAATAAGAATAATTAATTACCACCCAATTTACAAACCCGTGACCACCAATATCTAATAATATTATGTGGTCAATAAATTTATTTTAGGGTAAAATATTTGAACCTTTATTGTCTTATATCTTTCAAAATTACACTTTAATCCAGATCAGATAATTATGTTGACATCAAAAATAAATTTATGATCTTGTCCCTATCAAATTTGAAGAAAAAAAAAAATCAGGTTTATTCTTTAATTTTGTGCAAAAATTAAAATATAACACGTAGGTAGTGTTAGTGGGGGGCAGAAGGTATAGATTTGAGAGTTTTAGAGTAAAGAAAAGATTAATAGGAAATATATAACAATAAAACTTCAGAAATTTTTAGACTTTTCATGGTTTTTTTTTTTTTTTTTTAACAGTTTCATTAAAATTTTATTTTAGTATGTATAATTGAATAATAGACTGCATTGTATATCATAGAATATACGAAAAATCTGCATATTTTATATGCTATAAGCATATCTATGATTGCTTTAAAATCTAAGGAAGGCTAAAACTTAGAAATATTTCTCACTCCATATATATATATATATATATATATATAGACTCACTTATGATATACCTAGTATCCACCCGACCAGCCCAAGTTGAAGATCATGCCCAAATCACGAGCACCAATGGGCTGCAAGAAACAACTAGAAAGTGGTGCAGAGGACGGCTCCTCATTGCTTCGTCCTAGTTGTCTCATTATTTTCAATAGAAAATAAGGTAACATTCTTAATTTGCTAGTGAGTAGTACACAATCCTGAATGACATTTGATAACAGTAACAATATGACAACAAGTAAGAAATTCAGTGCCATGATTAGCCAGGGCTGTACCGTGACACCTAGCCAAATGCATGCCTGGCTAGGAGACACAAATTTTACGCCACACTTGGCCAGGGCCATACTAATTAATAGACAACGCCTTTTCGAGGTTTCTCTCTCTCTGAAACTCGCCCCCACCTCCAAAATTTTAAAACCCTCCTAATTTTTTTATTTTTAAAAATTATACCCAAACCAAAAAATCTAGTTCCACCCCTGCACTCGCCTACAGTACAACTGGAGATGCTTGCTCTGAGCCAATCCTCAAATTAAATGTTAACTGTTAATGCCATACTAAAAATGATGAAAATAGACTAATAGCAGTCAAAGCAATAGCAAGTAGCCAGATTAAAAAAAAGAAAAAGAAAAAGCACATTCTTTTAGAAATGGTAGCTTGGAAAAGCTCCTCTAGATAGAAAATAGTGGGTGGTTCAGCAATGGAGTGAAGATTGGGGACAGCCACTCCTCACCTCTTTTACATCTACATTATTTCAACTAGGAATCATAACACTACAGAAGGGATTCAAATTTGACCGACTATGTTGGCTCATGTGGCTGACACATGTCTGCTCATTGGCCGGAATCACAAGCTAAGGAAAATGCAAGAGGTGACCCGTGAAGTGGAGGGATTACCAACCAAAAGGGGCCACATTGTTAATGCTTTCAATTATTGCAAATTCTGTAGTTTGACTTTAGAGAAAGACTAAAACTAATTTAAGCCTTTCTTAACTGTGTTTTCAGCAGTGCCCAGCTACTGTATTTTGGCCTTCCAAGTTGAAAAGGGTGCTTATTATTGACAATACATAGAATGTTGGTATTCCAGGACATCTTTGGAACTGCCAATAAGAAGAAACCGATTGGTGACTTCAAAAACTACAATCCCTTCAATGTACAATCACAATACAGAACAAAGATGATGTACTTTAATGTACAATTCAATATACAGACTCCAATATCCACACTTCACAAAAGCTTAGAAATGTTTTGTGTTTCACAATTCCCTCTGCCTCAATCTCTCCCTAAGATGACGTAGTTTTTGCTGGAATTTCCTAGGTAATGGAGGAGAGTTCTGATCTTATAACTTTTTTATTTGTATTAGGTCATGGTACATTGGTTTGAATCGTGTTTGGAAAGCTCTATAAGAAAAGAAAGGTAACAAAGAGCAAACGACAACAAAAAGGGTGACCAACCAATAGAGAGAACTTGAAGCACAAGCTTCTGTAAAAACCCGATATGCTGTCGTTGACAAATTCGGCGGGAGAGAACCATAAATGACTAAGAACATATACCAGAAGGCGATGCTGCCCCAGATGAAGAGGTGCTGGATCCAAGTGAAGTAGTTGATGGAGAGTGCCATTTGGCAGTTTACAGCCCACACGACACACGTGTACATTGTGACCCCGAGGACCTCAAAGTCGACAACTTGCCCATCTCTCCGGAAGGCCTGGTTAATCATCGACTTGGTTGTGAAGAAGAAGATAATTACGGAGCTTATAACTCCATTAAACATCCAACCAAGTATACGGGGCCAGCTGAAGAGGAGGTTCTGTACGCCCTCGATATATAAATAAGGGTACTGCAAACAAAGGAAGGATGACAAATAAATGGCTCTTCAGCTTCTACATAAAGCTTCAAGGAATATTTAGTAACCAAACAAGCAAATTGCTAAAAACCCAGTATTTTGTAGGGATATACCTACTTGCCTACATTGTTGTGTAGATAGACTCAAGTCATAAGTTGCAGGGGGAGTAGTACAGAAAGGGTTATACAAAGTTATCTAGAAGCCATCCCCACCTTTTGTATTACATTAATTGAATTTCATCTGTTGATCAAGGGAATAAATCTTGGACGATCATTTCATGTCATGATACTATTTAGGCTTCCTCTAAAATTAAGTGAACCCACTGTATTTTGATGTTGAAGCATACTTGTGATGAGGAAGTGTGCCTAATCTACCTATTTGAGTAGCAGGAAAGAAAGATAAGGGAAATAGGAGTGAGGAAGCATAACCCAAAAAGAATATTGGAAATGCAAGTATAGAATTAAACATGCAGATGAATAGTTAATCAGAGAGAAACTTATGAGAAATTATGTCAAATTTTGTTGTGTAAGCACTACTCACTGAAAGATACATGAAGAACGTAAGTGTGAAAGAGAACAGTAGGAATCCCATTTCAATTTCGTTCCAAAATAGCCCATCACAAAACATTACACATTTTTATCAGGTTCCATTAGAGAAATGCACATCAAAGAGAGGTTTTCAAATATCCAGAGAAGCAGACCATGCATTTCTGAAACAGGTTTTTAACAAAAGAGGTGCATTTTTGGGATTAAGATGCTACCCATCTTAACAGAAAAATAATGATATCCAAAATAACTACTTGAAATAAGGCATAGTTCAAAAGGAATGATTTTGTTAACTCCTACTTTTAAGTGGAATTAACCAGTGCTATGCTGTGCCAGCATTGTGGAGTATGAATTGATTATGCAGACCATATGTCAACCTAATCCTACAACTTGTCCTTTTCTTATCCAAAATCGTTTTTTACTGGGTTTCTGTTAGTTGTTATACTACGTATGCAAACTCAGCTAAGGATAATAATTCTGTACCTTGACGCAAAGTCGTGCAGAAACATCCTGGTCGAAAACACCCAGAGCAATTACAGGAAGCGAGGTGAAGAAGACATTGAAAAATGACATGTACCAATCATTATATGCAGGTTGACCAGAGAAAGAAGCATAGGCTTCAAACCAGAATAGAGTAAACCCAAATGCTATGTTCTTGTAAAAGAAGTAGCATATCTGCATCAACCAAAAAGAATAGAATAGTTCATGTCAACCAAAGATGATGTTTCTTGTTCATTACTCATTTGACAAGACGCAAAGCAATATATTAGCAAACCGTAAATCCTTTTTATTTTTTTTATTTTTTTTATAAGTAATCAAAACATCATTAAAAGCGAAAGGCACAACCCGGATACACATGAAGTATGCAAGAGAAGCACCTAACTAGACGGAGAAAAAAGAATAAGGAAATCATGAAAGCTAAGCACCAAAGGAGCTAAAACGCAGTTGTCCAAGTATAGAGTATTAAAAAATAAGAAAAAAGTAAATCAGTTAACAAGGAAACTGAAAAGAAAAAACTAATATGCAGCTAGGACCCGGCAATCACACCATGAAGAGGGACTAGAAGGGAGAAAAGAGAAAATAAACTAACTTTTCAATTTCCGTCCTCATCCCCTCCTCCCACCCATCCAGAAAATTTATGTTAAAGAAAAATTAATGAAGGGAAGGGTGATTTTTGCTTCCTCAACAACTTCTTGATAATAGAGCCCCCCCCCCCCCATCCCTTTTTTTTTTTCCTTTTTTTTTTTTTTTTGGAAATTCTAAATGCAATAGATGGAAGCACAGTTTTACCATCATTGATATTCGCCTGTAACACCAATGGCCATGTACCAGCAACAAACGTTCTAGAAAACGGAATTGAGCTATTGAAAAATCACTGGCCATCACTGCCTGCAGTTAGGAACATTTGGAATAAGATGTTGCATCTTTACCTTCATTCAAATTGAAACCCTAAAAAGTTCTGCCAGAACACAATCAATAGCAATGATATATATATACCTAGATTAAAAAAGACAAATAGTACAGCTATGGGAGAACACAATCTGAGAGAATAAAATGTTGGCAACAGTTTAATCGCCAGTAAAGCAAATAAAAGAGGAGAAAAGGCACTGTTGCTAATCAGAAATTCTTTTCACATATTCATTATCCTGTGATTGATATTCATTTTCACCAGCTGTAGATCAAATATAAATCACCTGACACTAAGAAATGGGCACTAAAACTATGAAATTCCAGCGTACAATCATTTCAAACAAGTCTGGATGACATATGAGCAAAAAGGTAAATAAATAAAAAAGTGAGATGTGAAAAATAATATAGACATTTCAAGTGTCTGGGAAATAAAGATGTACACTTCACATGAATAAAAACAAAAGATGTAATAACCTGCATCCCTTCAACGCCACTAATGCCAACTCCAATATCAGCCTCTTGAAGCATGCCAACATCATTTGCCCCATCACCAATTGAGAGTGTTGTCTTACCTGTTTCTGATTTTACCAATCTTGTGACCTGCATATCTTCTACATTTCTATCAGATTATTCTGAAGTCAGAAAAAACAGTAACTACCCATTATAAACTATAAGGAAACCATAAATTGGCATGATCATCACTTACAAGAGCTTTCTGCTTGGGTGAAGCGCGGCAGCATATAACGGAAGAACAAATAATTGCAAGGTTAAAAAATGACTTCTCCAAATCCTCTTTCAGGGAATGATCCAAGGACTTTCCATCAATTATTAGGCCAAACTCAACACTTTCTTCAGCTGAATTAGTACTTTCGTTTTCTATCAGATGCATTCCTTCACTAATCTGCTTCTTTATGCTTTCAAATGAAGCCTATAACAGTCAATGTTTTAGACATTTACCACCCAAAAAAAAAAAAAAAATCAAGGGGAAATTATCCTTTTCCCCCATGAACTACCACTCGGATACCATATACCCCCATCAACTACCAACTCTACATTACGACCCCATCAAACTACCATTTCGTTACCAAAACCTCCATTCCGTTAGTCAAGATCGTTAAGTCGGACGGTCAATCGTGAACTGTGTTGTTGATTGATGGAACAGTGTCGTGAACAATACGGTTGACCGCCTGACTTAACGGCCATAACTGACGGAAGGGGGATTTTGGTAACAAAATGGTAGTTTGATGGGGTCATAATGTAAAGTTGGTAGTTGATGGGGGGAAATGGTCATCACGTGGTAGTTCATGAGGGGAAAGGATAATTTCCCCAAAAATCAATGTTCTTTGCTCCAAATACAGTACCTGTGCAATGGCATCCTTATCTCCTTGTTTTTCCAAGGCATCAATATCTGGCGAATCAAGGGTGATCACAATTTGTTTCATACCTTGTCTAAGTAAACTACAAGCATACCTGGGACAATTAAAGTAGTGACAAAATGTAACTTCCAGAAAATTAACATATATATATATAAAATTTCAAGGACAAAATTTTCTATACCAAATTTTTGACAATACCCGATATTAACAGCTGTTTCCATTTTATCACCAGTTAGTACCCATATCTTAATTCCAGCTTGGGCAAGCTTCTCAATACATTCAGGAACCTGAACACCAGAGAATGTGATTAGAGCGAAACTATCTTAAAATAATGAAATCATATGTTTCCAACAATACAATGAAGGGTCTGGTTATGCCAATAAACTATAAACTATCACTGTGATTATGAACTTTCACTTGATACACAGTGAGACAGTATATGGGGCTCCAATTTATAGTGAGTGTAAAATATTGAAGGTAAATTAATGAAAATTCAAATTTTCAACACTGACCCCCTTTTGTAGTTTGTCTTCAATGGCTGTAGCACCAAGAAGAATCAAATCCCTTTCAATCTTATCAGCAAGTGCACTAACCAATATATCACGGTCTGCACTGACAGATGTTTTGGCCTTTTGAAACTCTTCCTCCCATGATTTATATTCTTCTTCACCCAGCTCACGGTATGCAATTACCATGATTCGTAGTCCAGCTTCGGCATATTTTTTAATGTGTTTCTTGGTTTGAGACTCAAAAAGCCGCCCATCTTTTGAAAGCCTTCCAAACATTGCGCTATAATATATGCAAATAAATAGAAACTTTGATATCAATTGACTCAACTTGGAACTTCATACATGTAACTATAAAATCATGTGTGCATTGGGAGACTAACCTGTCCGCCCCCTTGCAAAGGAGTAACAACTGATTTTCCACATTTCTTACAATTACGGACATTCTTTTGCGAGAACTACTAAACTCTAAGACTTGAAGAAGCTCGTATTTTCTGGGATGTAGAACCATGTCAGTTGAAGGGTAACACAAAAGTAAACCAAGCAAACTATAAGAAGTCAAAAATGAGCAAATAGGCATGAAAGGAAATATACAATAGCATGCCTTGCCAAAAGTAGCATTTTAAGCCTTTGTCATAAAATTGAATCTAGATGTAGCTGCCAAGTATTTGACAGACACAACAAAGATCCTGTTTTTAAGTTTTAAAAAAAATGAAAAAGGAATGCCCTTAAAAAGCAAACCATTTTAAATATAAGCAAAACCGTATTTTACACGATAAAGACATTTACTCCTCCCATGGTGTATGTTTTCCCTCACAATCTCCCTCTATGAGAAGTCAAAACATTTTTCAGAACTTCTCTACATATTTCACACATAAATCTCATTTGTTATTTTCTTCGCTCCTTCCTCAGCTTGTTATACAAAAAGGCCTCATCAAAGTTTTCTCCCTCCATCTATCACTTGAAGTCTGCTTTATGATTGCAGGACCTTCAAGAAAAACTGTATCTCCTACAGATAATTGAGCAGAAAGTACCAGTTCTAAAAGCTTTATTTCTGATAGATAATAATGGCTAGAGAAATTTTCGAGTATAAATAAAAGTTTTCTGACCTTAAGAAAGAACAAAAGAAAAGACAAATTGGGTGCATTATGCTTCCAGACATCATGCATACAAAGCAAATCATTGTATACTGCCAATGCCAATTTTGAAAAGCAGAGAAAGATAGTAATGTTATTAACTTAGACAAGCAACCAGACTAAATTTGTTTCATAAACAAAAGCTGAACAATCAAATATCAAAATAGAAAACATGGTACCTGAAATCTGACAAATGGAAAACAGAAGCCATATTAATAACTGGCCGAATAGAAAGTGGAAACTCTAACTAAATGAATCTTGAATGTGTAAAACAAAAATGTTGCATGAGGAGCTCACCTGCAAACCTTTTTGCGGGTCTTATAATCTAACTCACATAACAATATGATTGTTTGTGTCCTTTCACGAAACTCAAAGCCAATCTCCCTCGCTGCTATGACAAAAGCTGCTTCATCCGGTGACTCAGCTTCATAGGAAATTTCTCCTGTCCCTTTATTTACCTCAGGAACAGCAGTATGACATATTGCTAAGACCCGAAAGAATTTCTGTATGATATCTGAATGAGGTTCATTAACCCACTGCCCATTCATGATGCGTTCATCTCTAAAGTTGAAACCCTTAATTGACTTTCTGGAGTCCACAGCATCACCATCATGGCCTTGTACATCAGAGGACACATCACTAGCTTCAGGTGGTGCATCCCCCCTCCTCCTCGCCAGTGCCCTTTCCACCTCTGTCGTACCTTGGCCATAAGCAGTGCCTGCTATTGAACATTTAACAAACTCCATGGAATTACAAGTCAAAGTGCCTGTTTTGTCCGACAGTATTGTATCTACCTGACCGAGTTCCTCATTCAAATTAGAAGTGCGAGCCTGCGCTGGCCTATCTGCTTCTTCATAATACATATCCTGATCTTGGTTAATGAAAATACTCTGTAAAACTTTCACAATCTCAATGGATACATATAAAGATATTGGTATAAGGTATCCATACAACATAAGGGCTGTTAAGAAGTGAAGAAAGGCAGAAAGTAATGCTCTTTTGGGGTCAAAAAACACAGTCGTATTATCTGGACGAAGATACCACCTTCTATACCTTCCACCACTAGTATCTTTTTTGGTTTCAATTCCGAAAAACACAGATCCAACAAAAGCTATCAATATCAGACCACTGAAAAGTAAGTAGATTATCTTATCCATTTTCTTCTCAATTTTACTTCTCTTGGAAGGAGGATCTGTAGCATTCTTCATCACTTTTGTATCATGTCCCGTAAAAACCACAACACCGTAAATATATTCAGTGTTTTTAAGCTTAGAACCTCTTAAAAGCATATTTTTTAAGGAAAGTGGGTATTCTTTGCCATCATAGTACAAAGTTCCAACAAATGAAAATAAGTTTTCGTTGGGGTCCTCACACTTGATCACTGCACTAAAGTGTTGGAAGGATTTTTCATCACAAAGATGGGATGTCACCTCCAAGGAATGCTTCAATTTTAAATTAGTCTCTCCATCAAGGTTCATAGTCTCAACATAACAAATCCCATCCTCATAGCTTGATGAAAGCAGAATTAAATCAGTAGGGAAGTATTCATCCTTGCACACCTTTACGAGCTCACCGACTCGAAGTTTCTTCCATTTCGTCTCATGGAATGTATGGTTTCCACCATACACTTTTACCTTTCGATTGTTTGCCTTTATATCCTGAAACCATTTCAGCATTCAGCTAGAAACAACATAATTACAAACAATAATAATAATAAAGTGATGGTGTAATCATGCGTGAAAGAATGCCAGGATAATGAATATTATGGGCAATTACTAAAAATCAGAATGCAAGAAAACACTACAGCAGTCCAGCGGATGCATCTTGAAGAACAATGAAGAGTTACATCTACAAGGGATCTTTATACAAAAGGTTCTACATTGAGGAAAAATAAACAAAGTGAGTAGCTAATATACATAAGTGAACCCAAACCTACTAGCATAAACTTTTGAGTTAGAGGGTGCTCAGATATGTATATTAATGTACCCTTGATGGACTACTTACCCGATTCTCTCCCTAAATTCTGTTCGACATAAACTATACAAGTTTTCATGGGTTAGAGAAGAATTTTAGTTGTTCAGGTTGCTAGCAAGACCTAACTGAGTTTCCATGTGTTTTCAAGAGCTTCATATTAGGGTAAGGATATTTATCTTTGAGACATAGGTAAACATATAAGGCTTTTAAGAGTGGTGGTAGGAGAGATTGACAATATTGATGATCTCATGAAGTATGTCGATTCTGTATTATCTTCAAATGATAGGTTAGAATTTGGAATTTTGATAAATTACAATTCAATTATGACTTTTAATTGGTAGATTAATTTGGTTTGTTTCAATCATCCTGCATCCATTTTGATCTGAGCGCAGCTCATATCTTGAAGAAAAGTTTTGATTTCAAGGCTGTTGGCTCATAACAGGATTTATGACCATCACCCAACATTATTGGAGAACACATATCGTACTACAAGCACCCCAGATATAACATAACTCCATTCGTAATAATTGCTAAAAGGAAACTTACACTGACTATCTGTTATTAATGAATCCCCCAATCAAGAACCACAATGCCTTTGCAGTCCTAGTCATAATGGCAACCAGAAGAAATCTATGCTAATAGTTCGTTTCCTTAGGAATTATAAATATGTGACCCCAATCCCCATAAGGCCATAACCCAGTTCCTCTGCTTATTTGTTGAAATACATCTGATATTGCCTTAACCAATGCAGAGTTTAATTTCCGTACAAGTAACTCAAACGTAACCAAATAAATTGCAGTGCAGATAATTTTCAATAACAAGTGCATGAACCCATTATAGCATTTAGAAGATCGACAATCGAGATAACAAAAGAGTGAAAATGAATTTCAAATATCACCTGCTTTCTTCTTCTCCAATCTTCCACGCCTTCCTTGGCCATAGTAGCTCCAATCACCACTAACAATGGCGCAAGAACACTAACTGCTGTATAAGCTGCCAAAGGACTGAATGAAACGCAAGCCACAACAAGAAAGTATATATTTGCAACCCTCCTAAACTGCTCAAACAAAGCCTTGGGAACAAAATTATACACCGTATACTTGGTAGTGAAAACATCATTTCCACTGTACTTAAACTGACCTTCCTCATGCTTCTTAGGATCATTACAATAAACTACCCTCGAGTACCCTCTCTTCCCAATTTGGGCATGGTTTTCTTCGAACTTGGGCCGACAACAAGCAAATGAATAGAGTTTGCTAAAATGTATCCCTCTCCTCCGCCCTTCTGGCATTTTTACCCCTCAAAAACAACAAATGGGTCTCCTCCTTTTTTTTCCAAAGAAAACCAATAAGCTACCAAACCCCCCTCACCTCACCATCCACATTTCTCTTTTCACTTTAAAGAACAACCAAACAAGTCACAAACTCACATCTACTTCTCTAAACTCAAATTCCCATTAGTTGCAATATGGAAATATTCATGTACCCCCAATGCATATAACATTAAATCGTCCACAAAACGAAATGCAAAAAACACAGGAAAAGAGACAAATATATCAATTCTACTGAGACGTGATTAATAATGCATTCATTCTAAAGATTGCGGTTTGATAAGCTCGTGATCTTTGAATGCTTATAACCCAATATAGAAAATGTTTGAACGAAATATATATAACATGTCATCAAGCTCCATACACTGACACCAACAAAACAGACTTGTTTTACTCCAACTTTGCTGCTAATATAACTAAACTTATCTGGCCAATATTCTTTGGGAAACCCAACAGTCTGGTCTCTCCGAGAATTCCTTGCTCTTATGTGAAGTTGCAGAGATCTCTTCCTTGTGGGGTTCAGCTGAATTGTAGAGAAAGATAGAGAATGTAAGAAAAAGTGAGCTTTTGTGAGGTAGTAGTAGTTAAACTTCTCTTGCCGCTTTTATAAGCTACAGGGAGAAAACCAAAAAGAGCTTAACATAGAAGCGAACCAGGGG
Source organism: Corylus avellana (assembly GCF_901000735.1). NCBI lineage: Eukaryota > Viridiplantae > Streptophyta > Magnoliopsida > Fagales > Betulaceae > Corylus > Corylus avellana. The sequence goes on from NC_081545.1 coordinate 34,169,744, forward strand.
ATTACCGACCTGGAGTTGAAGCAGATTCTCATGAAGTCTTGGGAAGCTTGACGTAATATTGTACGGACATGTCACACTCTTTGCCTTACACGTGCCTCACGGTGCGATCACGGTCCACATTTTAAGCTTGTTTTGCACAAGTGCTTCTTTTTTCTTTTTCTTTTTTTAAGGGCTTGTTTGTTTTTCACGAGTTCCAACTTTTTCTAATTGTCAATGTAGATTAGGACAAAGATTTTTTTTATAATTAGGTCGGAAGAAATAATCCAATATAATTTAATTTAGAAAAATATTAATGTACATACTTTTTTAGTAGTAAGGACAAAATTAAAAGAAAATTTATTAAAAAATCTTTGTCCACCTCTCTCTTTCTCGGAGGTTTCGATCTCTATTTTCTTGCAGAATAAGGACTTATAATAATTATTTGTTCAAATTATTATCAATTCGGACATGTAATAATATATAAAATATTTTATAAGTAAATGAGATACTTGTCCTAACAGGTAGCCGGGTAGTTTTTTCTAATTAGGTAGCCGGGTAGTTTAAGTGGTCTTATATACCATTTTTCACATTAACTACTCAAGTTATTAACAATTTAAACAACTTATTATTGTGAATCCTAAGCTTATTTTGCGAGAGTTCTCTTTCCTTTTATCATAAGAGTCGTCAGGAAGGGAGGAAGATCCCTTAATTTTGGTAAAATTATTTCAATTTTAATGTTGAGACAATTGTAGTTTTCATTCCTTTTAATTTCAAATAAAAGGTTTCTATTCTCAAATTTTAAGAGTTTAAGGCCCCATTTGATAAACCCCTTTCCCTTCCCCCAATTCACTTCATTTTTAACAAAAAAAAAATCAATTAATCGACGTCAAAACATTCTCACTTTTTATATCACATAATTTACTTTATATATCACATCATTTACCTTTTATTACTATTTAAATAAAATAAAAAAATCACTACAAAACAAAACATTTTCACTTTTTCATCTCACTTTTTTAATTTTTTAATATCAAACATTCTTACTTTCTTTTTTTTCTTTTTTTCACATCAATCCACTCAGCTACAGTATCCGGGGACAAGAGGTTTACCAAACAAAGAGCATTTAACTGTGGTTGTTGCCTTTGCCGCTTGAAACTCTTTACGGAGTCTTATTGTCTCATGAAAGAAATCATTCCCTACTGTCTGTTATTATTAATGTTTGTGTATTGCATTTTTTATTTAGGCTTTGTTGTTGGGTTGGTCACCCTTTTGTTATTGTACGATTCCTTGTAACCCATTTTCCTTATTTAAAAAAAAAAAAAAAAAAAAAAACTGACCAGTCTAGCGGTAGCTAGAAAATCCACTAATCCGCTATTACGACCCATCAACCGCCTCCAGCTTCGGTGGTCGCTTTAGTGGCCGGCAGTAAAACTTGGTGCTGGGACCATGAATTTAGTACGGGTGTATTTCTTGGGACACTGCCACTTGAAACAACGGCCCGTTGATGTGATTGGGCTTGGCCCACATGCAGAAAACAAACAACGACACGTGCGAGTGACGAGACGCACGTGACACAAAAGTCATCGCCTCCCGTGTGAGTCAGAGAAGGGGGGCAGTCTTTGTCTTTCAATGAGTTTTTGCTTGTCTACACCCTGACCGGCTTCATTCAAATAAGATAGTCAATTGGAAAATGGGTGACAAGTAATAATTTAAAATATTTATTAAATCAATAATTTTTTATCAACTTAAATTTTTTTATAAGTAATAATTTATGACTTTGATGGCAAATATTGCGATAGAAGACACTTAACTTGTCTGACTTTTGAGATGAACAAAAATAACTTTTTCATTTCACTTCAATGATATATATAATTGTTTATAATTTTTTTTAACCTTTTTATTACTATTATTATTTTTTATCACACCCTTTTAAGAGTGCATTTAAAAACGTAAAATAAAAAATATATATATATGTTTCAAAACCTCAGGTAAGGGAATGCGTTTTTAAAATTGTGCGATTTTAAAGGTCAAATTGTAATTTTATCAAATGTTTAACTGTGTTTTTAACAATCTTATCTTCATTAACTGCGTTTTAAAATTACTTAAAAAAAAATCACATGTTTTAAAATTGTTAAACCAAACTTGCATGTAGATACCTTTTCTTCCCCCTTTTTTTTTTTTTTTTTTTTTATATAAATAATTTTTTCAAGATAAAAATATAAACAAACAACCAAAAACATAAAATGCCCATAAAACATTCAAAATTCATTTTTACATTTACATCAAATCAAAATACTTTTAAAAAGTATAAAACAAAAAAGGAAGCCAATCTTCAAAATGAATCCCCAGGGGCATCACCATGATCAATTTCGATAGCGATAAGACAGAAAAAAATAGGGGTAATTTGTGTAAAAAGATGCAAGTTGAGTGCTAGTGAGCTAAAGAATATCCTGCGCAGTAATCTCCCAAACCCACATGTGACATGTCTTCGTTGGATGGGATTATTTATCATCATCTTATACGTCATTGAATGGATGGGATTATCAAATTCCATCTTGCTTCCATCCCATTACTAGTTGACCAAGCTCACAAATTGGTGTGACGTGGATTATGACCTCTTCATTTCAAGTAAAATATACATAAATTATTAAATAATATATATGCCGTCATGTTATTTACAAATTTTAAATGATATGGCACTGTGTTCGTGAAATGATATGACACCCCATAAAATTATCTACATTGAATGATACTAAGTCTCATATTGACTCTTTACTATGTCAAACTGAGTTTATAAGTGATTCTAATGAACTGTATTTATAACTCGTTTAGTCCAAAGTGATAACGCAAATGTGACTAGTCATTTTTCTGTGTCATTATAATTGGTATTAGACTATAACATAGTAATACTACGTGGTACTAAAATTAATATGTTGCCATGTAATTATAATATGTTTTCCTTTCTCTTTGGATGTTTGTATTCTCTTCTCCCTATCTTGCTCAAGAAAAAGGAAAAAAAAAAGGGTAACTTCAATTCGGTCCCGCAAAATGTTTGTTTTGAAAACGAGTCACAAAAAACTTGGCTCTTTTTGGCAATCGACTTAGCCCAAGTCTTACTTTTTTTAAAAGTAAAAATAAACTCCTTAAACATTCTTACTCTTTATATCATTTAAATTACTTTTTAATACTATTCAAACAATAAATTCATTACAAAACAAAACATTTTCATTTTTTTTTTTAATACAAAAATTTCAAAATCTATATTTGCTTTATATCGCATCAACTATTTCAATACTTAAAATCATTCGCCAAATCCATTGCCAAACAAAACCTCGTTGGAAATGCAATTTGGTTGAAAAAAAGTGAAAGAAACCACCTTTTTTTTTTTTTTTTTTGGCTTAGAGATGCTTTTTTGGAAAACGGATGATAACTCAAAACCATGTGAACAATGAAGTATGATACCAATTATATAATTTGACTTGCCAAGCGTTGTGACCACATGAACTTCTTAAAAATTATTCCAAAGTAAAGTGGAAGCAACGAATGATCAAATGTTCTCTACTCTTTTTGGTCTTTTCTTTGTTGGTCATATACCCACGCCACCTAGCCCACCTTTACTACTACCATACTCCAAATATCATTCTAATTTGTCTTTCTTTTTTCTTTTTTCCTACTTTGTTTTCTTTTTCTTTTTCTTTTTTTTTTTAAAAAAAAAATCAAAATTTTATTTTAACCTCTATGTTGTGTGATCTTTAATTTTTGTTCGGTCCAATTATATATAACATGATTTTACCTACCTAGGCTTGGGCTTGGGCTTGAGCTTGGGCTAGGCACCCCATTTCGGGTACTGACCTGCGGAAGCCCAAATCGGTCCAACAATGTTATTTTAGTGGCTTAATTTAGAAGAATTATACTAGATTGCGAAGCTCCTAATCACTTCTTTTATCTAAAACATCGATGTGTCGGCAACTTTCCTGAAGCACCCACACTAGAGACGGTATGAGAACATCATTCTCCTCTAATTACGTGAGTAGTTGGCATTTAATGACATCTAATCGGTAATATAAAGATGATTATTAGGGACACCTCTTGCTAGAGTGTGTGACTATGATTCATGGATGAAGCACACACAACTTAGTTATATGACCTTACGTGACAGGGCCGTACAAGGAAGGAATGACCTTCTGGAGGAAAAAATTATTAAAAGGGGAGGTAAGATGTTCGTTCATTCATTCAAACACACTTATTTAAGAACTCTAGCTATCTATAGCAAGAAGGGCTTTTATCATGCTCTCAACTGACTTTGGCATTAGAATTGTTCTCTCGTTGACTCACTTTGGTGAGCTTCTAAGCCATTTTGTATGAGTGATTTTGGGTATTCCTTAGTATAGAATTGACCGTACAGATTTCAACATCATCGTAGTAGAATATATAACACGGGAAAAATATTAAAAATATTTAATCACCATAATTTTAATTTGATTTCATTAAATTTCTGACTCCGTCATTGCATGAAATACAAGCGGTGTCCACATTTATTTTGTAACGCCCTAAAAAATAATTAACTCAGAGTGTCACCTTAACATATTCGAGCTTGTTTATTAAGTAAATAACTTAAAAATTAACATAGATTTGAATCCTCTTAACATATAATTATGTATACGTATCTTTTTTCTCAACATACGTGGTGACTAAATCGTAACATAACTTAGCAAGTAAATAATAGTGTCAAGCATCTCGGTCATGGACACGAAGTCTAGAACCTCAAAAGAAAAACATATAAAGTTTGATTGTTTGAAAAAAACAACACCAAATGCAAATGATAACTACGTCGTGCATCTCATCCCACCGTTAACCATTCAATGTGCTTATCATTGGTGGATATTTAACGACCGAGTCTAACTATGGGAGATTGAATTTATCATTTGGGTTTATAAGAGACTTTCCTTGAACTACTATTGTAGGTTAGAAAAATTGAGTAGGATGAAAATTGTACTTGTAGCCCCAAAGAAGCTCCACAAAAGGTCGCAAAGTTTTGGAAAATTGTTTTCATTTTTCAAACTTTGAATTTTTTTTTTTTCTTAAATATCAAATTTTCAAATGGGTTTTCAAATGTAACTGAATTACCGACGTAACTGCTTTTCAAAAAAAACATTATTTTATAAGAATTGAGATTCTCTGTTATTAGGCTATCCTAATTTTAAATAAATTCAGACAGTTTAAGAAAGAGAGAGTTACGGGACTTATCTGCAACGGATAGATGGGTCTCGCATCCACACTCTCTCTCTCTTTTAAGCAACTCAAATTTCACAAAAAATTCAAGCAACCTAATAATAATGGATAGTGATCGGTAACAAACCGTCAAAAATGTTGTCACCTACACTTTGGTTTGGCTCATTTTTAGAGTTTTAGATAAGACACATTTTGCTGTTTTAACAACATTTTTTTTCGTTATCAGATAAACTACATTTATCTTTTCTAATTATCGTTCTTTTTATAATGTATTTTTTAATGTTTTAATTTTTGCAATGTTTTCCGTCTACCATTAAAGTTGCAATGTTTTCCTTTCACAACCTAACGTAACAAAATTATGCTCCATCAAATAAAATAAAATAAAACAAAATAAAAAATTCCAAGTAATAAATTGGGAAAACATTACAAAAATTAAGAACATGAATAAAAGATTTGAAAAATTGAAACATGAGATAAAGTATTACCAAAAAAGATGAGTTTCTGTTTCTAGATTTGACGCCGATGATCGATGCAACTAGAGGAGCTAACGACGGTCATATTGGAAAGCATTTTCGCTTTTTCTATTTCCTTTGGGTATAAAAGGACGGCGAGAGATTCGATCCCCGGACCGCAGACTTGGACAGTTGGATACAGAAAGACACACAGACACATAGGATAGAGAGAGAAAAGGGGGACATCTGAAGCTCCATCTCATCGTCATCACCATAATCACCATCGTTCGTTCACGTCGAACTCCAGCTGAATCCACGTCGTTTTATCATAGACGCGTCAGATTCAGCTCTGGTTGGATGTACTTGCTTATGAACCCTAGGTCTGTCCGTATACCTGACCGATAAATCTGCTGTTTTTAATTTTTTAAATGTAATTTTGTTAACTGTGACTTTTTATTTATTTTTATTGCTTTGTTGATTCGTTGAGCATGAATGTTTGATTCGTTTACTTTTGAAGTCAATTCAATGTTTTGGAATGTAATGATTCCATTTGGGATTAGGTGAAGTTGGAAATTGAGTGATTGCAGGTTCAAGTTGATGATTTGGGATGGGCCTGAAGTAGGAATTTGTTTTCGTTGGTATTGATTTATTGTATGATTATTTTGCTTATGGAAAACTTGGAACTTTTGACTAGTAAATCAGAAAGCAAAGTACTATTTTTTTTTGTTTTGTTTTGTTTTTTGTGAGTCATTGTTGTAAGTATTGCATTTGAACCTGAATTTAGGGTTTATGCGCAAAAGCTGCTTTAGATACTGGTTTTGATCATTTTCCAATGGAAAGAGATCGGGGTTGCCTTTTCATTTGTTTGCCTGTGCAACAAATTAAGACAGTGCTTGTTGAAGATGTTGGCGACGTGGCTCTTTTGGTAGTATCCTTTCATAAGCTTTGTGCTAGGGCTATTTGGAATTCAAGGATTCAGCTATTTCAAAGTTTCATTCTTTTGTGTGCGTCAGAAAGGAGTTTTTTTGGAGCTATTTGCACTGCAGTACTTGGTTGAATGTCCTTGAAACCATTTTGATTGGAATTCTATAATGCACATGTTATGTTGGTACCCCTTCATAGGGTATAAATGGCATGCATTTATTTGATGAATCCACAAATCAGGGAAATAATTTAATTAGAGCAAGTTACTAAGCCATTTTATTGGTTGATGATTGAGATTTGGTGGTTGTTATTCAAAACGTCAAAAGGTATAGATTTACGCAAAGTTACTGAAATTGCTTCTGATTTATGCACATTCTTTGCTTGATACAAGATCATGGAAGTTTTTATGTACCTTATGCTGTTCCTGATTTTAGTCAGAAACTAATGTAGGCAATGGCTTCCTTCTGTATGTTGCTTGTCCATGCTGATGTTATCATCCTTCGTTATGTTTATTGTGTTCCAAAATTGTGCGGAAATCATTGATTTAAACTGGTAAAATGATTAATTGTTTTTGCTCCCGCGTTAATACCACCCTAATTATTGCCTTTTTGATTTTCTAGGAGTTATCTGCTTATTTTTTCCTCGAGAAACGTTCGTTCTATCATATACTTCACACACCTCATACACATTGCACAACATTTGTTTGGTGCTGGGAACGTATTTGGTAGGTCAGGATTGGAAAACATTAGCATGTGCTTCTGCTGAACACACTAGATATGGAATTGATAATTTCTAGAAGTGCTAAAGAATGATTACTTTTGGGCTCCTGACTTATTTAATGGTGACCAGTGCTTTTATCAGGAATACATGATAACATTTATAATTATATATTTCCCTTATTCGAGCTAACAAATCTTGTATACACTGTTATCAGCTAGTGATGCTCATTGGCTATTGAGAATATTGGCCCTTCTGAGTTCAGGAAATATTGGATAAAAAAGTTGTCTTGATGAAGTCACTGGGTACATTATCTATTTTTTGTTGAATAAAGGGAAAATGCTACCAAATTGGAAGAAACCCCACATTGAGTTGACACTTACCTCCTCAGCATACATTTTGTTCATGTTCTCTGGAACATCCAGGAGTAAAGAGGGTGTTAATGGTGTTGTATAAGAAGGAATCATGGAGTATGTGCCAGAGAAAAAATTCCCTGTCAATGCAAAAGACTATAAGTTATATGAAGAAGTTGGTGAAGGAGTCAGCGCCTCGGTGTACAGGGCTCTCTGTGTTCCACTTAATGAGATAGTTGCAATCAAGGTTCTTGATCTGGAAAAGTGCAATAATGACCTGGTAATCTCTCTAATAATTTAAGATGTTTAAGTGTTTTTTTTTATAAAAAATTTATCCTTAAAATTTAGTTGATATTTGATGGTTGGTACACATTTATATTAGGTTTGTACTGGTTATCACTTGCAAGATGATTTTTGTATCAGCATTTGTAGGATGCTTACGTTTTTGGAACCATTTTCTTAGAGAATTGATTGCAACATTGTTGACTTCAGTTTCTTATGAAAATAAAGAGAGTATGCAATAATTATGTGAAATAATGCTACTGTCATATTGATATATTTTTTCTTTACTTTTCTTGTCTTTTTCTTTTTTAAAAATTACATAGGATGGTATCCGGCGAGAGGTACAAACAATGACCTTGATTGATCATCCAAATGTGTTACGGGCGCATTGTTCTTTCACTACTAGCCACAGCCTTTGGGTTGTGATGCCGTACATGGCTGGTGGGTCCTGCCTTCATATAATGAAATCTGCATATCCTGAAGGTTTTGAGGAGGCTGTTATTGTTACTTTATTGCGTGAGGTTCTGAAAGCTCTTGTTTATCTTCATGCCCATGGGTTTATCCATAGAGATGTGAAGGTAACATACGGCAGCAGCTTATCTCATTCTTTCAATGATTTTTGTGCCTTATTTCTGCAGGACAGCACTGTTTAGTCAGTTATTGTTTCCACTATAAAATATGGACTGTTAATGTCATGTTTCATAAAAAAGTATGAAAATAGCTTCCTCAAGCCAAGAGCTGAGAGCTCCTGACGATATTTAAATGTTATATCATATAATATCTCATATGATGCTGGGGAGACCTGTCTTTTTGCTTTTGATAAGTGATAACCTATTTTTTTGGTATTTTGTAGAATTCCTCTGAGTTCGCATATATCTCTTTTATCTATATGTAGCATATGACAATCCAGCTTTATATGTCTGTTTTCTTGTCTATTTTAAATCTAGGATATGGTCTGCTTCATATGTCATATTTTACTTTTTTGTTTGTCAATTTCTTAATCCTTTCATTCCCTTTTCTCATGAATTGCACTCTGTTTTTTTTCTTATTAATGTTTCTCTCTGTGGTTTGCAGGCTGGGAATATCTTAATTGATTCTAATGGTGCTGTCAAGTTAGCTGATTTTGGTGTATCAGCATGCATGTTTGATACTGGAGATAGGCAACGATCCAGAAATACTTTTGTTGGGACTCCATGCTGGTGCATTTTCTTCTGATTATATTTTTCTTGGGCCTTCCATGATTTGCCACTTCTTGAGATCCCACCAGAGTCCTTGATTCATCGAGGCAATTAAATTTTTATAGAAGAACTGAGACTCCTTGTTTGTTTTTTCCTTGGTCAGGATGGCTCCAGAAGTTATGCAGCAATTGCATGGTTATGACTTCAAGTCAGTAGTTTGCTTGTCTGATCTATGTTTTTTGGTCCCTCTTTTTCGTTTTGTTTTGTTTTTAATTCTTTTTTTCCCCAGTTGCTCAATCTTATTCTTTTCTAATCTTTGTAAATAGAGCGGACATATGGTCATTTGGAATAACAGCACTTGAACTTGCTCATGGCCATGCCCCATTTTCTAAGTACCCGCCAATGAAAGTAAATTTCTGAGTTTCTTGTGATTTAAAATGCTTTCGTATTCTTGTTTTTTTTTTTTTTTTTTTTTTTTTTGACTCTCTTTACAGCATAAGTTCACAATTTGATTTTTTAGCCTTGTTTATTTATTCTTGCAGGTTTTGTTGATGACTTTACAAAATGCACCTCCAGGTTTGGACTACGAAAGAGACAGAAGATTTTCAAAGGTTTTGTTGTTTACTCAAAACTTTCTTTCAGGTAGCGCTCTTGAATATTGTTATTGAAGGGCTTTACTTTTCCAGGCTTTCAAAGAGATGGTAGCCACTTGCTTGGTGAAGGATCCAAAAAAACGTCCAACTTCAGAAAAGCTAATGAAGCACCCTTTTTTCAAACATGCACGCACAAAGGAATATCTGGCTCATGCCATTCTTGAAGGCCTTTCTCCTTTAGGTGATCGCTTTAGGATTCTGAAGGTCTCTTGCTAATCTGAACTCGTTTGTAAATTCTGTTTCAGAGATGGAATAACTTTTGATATAATTCTTCTGGGTTGTCTTTTCTGTTTTAGGCAAAAGAGGCTGATCTTCTTGTGCAGAACAAAGCTCTCTATGGGGATAAGGAGCAGTTATCGCAGGTGAGCATTCTTCAGTCATTGTAAGGAACAAATAATATTGCATTCTACTCCCATGTCGTTTCTTTCTTCTCTTTCCTAATATTTTATGTTTTCTGATGCGAAATGAGTATGCAATATTCATCCTCTCTAAACTGAGCTTCTTCTTTGGCCAATGGTCTTTGGACCAAGTGGCATCTCCTCCCCTCAGTTAGCAAGGTGTTCAAATCTTACCAGGAAAAAGAAAATCTGACAATGTCATTTGAGAGAATCTTGTGGTAGAATTTTCAATACTATAGATACATTGTACTCCCGATCGCTCTCTCTCTCTCTTCAGCTTACTCACTTTATGAGGTCGGGGGAGGGCCTCCAAATTTGAAAAAAAAAAAAGACTAATAATCTTGAGGATAGCTCATGTGATGAGAAACACGAAAACCCTGCACTTCTGCACATTTGAAAGCAAGTGTTGGGGGACTCCCTTACAAGTGTTTAAATTGGTATTAAACATACATGCCTATTGCTTATTTGTGAACACATGTCCAAAGACATTATTTATGATGAGGCAATAACAGTGGATTTGTGTGGTAGTATCGCGTTATGTATGATGTTTTTGTTTTAACACGTTATCCGCTAACTAAGGTTGGCAAGGAATGACCTATAGTAGAAACCATGGATTTGCATGAATTATTTTCCTGTATCAGTGTTATGGGGTTGCTTCCTGTAAACTGCAAGCAAATAATGGAATGTAGATTTTAATAGTTACCTAAAGTCGATGTTACTTGTTTTGGATGGTTACAAGCAAGGCTCGAAAGCCTCAAGGCGAGGTGCTTGTACTGAGGTGCTCACCTTCAGGCCCCGTTTGGTTTGCGGAATAGATACTTTGAATGGATTAGTTAATCCTAAGTATAGCTATTCTTTTGTTTGGTAACACACTATTCCTAGGAATAGTTTATTCTCATGGGACTACTAATTTCATATACACAGGATTAGTTAAGCTACTCAAAAATGAGTGTCTTAGCTAATCCTTAAAAATGGAATACATTTTTCAAAAATACCCTATATATATATATATATATATATATATATATATTTTAAACTTAAAACGAAATAAAAAAACAAAATTAAAAAATAAATAAATAAATAAAGTGGGTGGCTTGACCACCCATTGGGGTGGTTGGCCACCCATAGAAGAGGTTGGGGGTGGTCGCACCACCCCCAGACACCTCGAGGGACCATCCCCGAGCTGTCTGGGGGTGATGCGACCACCCCTGTCGCATTTCAAGGTGACTACGGCCACCCCATATTTGCTTCAGGGGTGGTCGCGGCCACCTGCTGGTCGTCGGGGGTGGCAGCGGCCACCCCCGTCCGCTTATTGTGGGTGGCCCAGTTTATTTCAGTTTTTTATTTTTATTTTTTATTTTTATTTTTTAAATGAGTTTGAAAAAAACATATGAGGTTTTTCGTAATTTTGATTCAATTCCAATTTTTGCGTGTGTGTTGTTATCAAACTAAAGAATAGGAATAATTATTTTATTCCACACTCTTCTATTCCTAGTAGTAGTTATTCCTTTTCTAATGGACTAAACATTCCGTAAACCAAACGAGGTCTTAGTGCTCAGGTGAGCACTTGCATAAAGTCTTAGGCTTTTGAGGCAAGCATCTTTGTAAAATTCTCTATGTTTAATAGATGGACAAAATAGTCCCTTAAAGAAAGGATTTTTAGATTTCAATAGAAGGACCAGTTGTCCAATTAGCTACTTTTGCTTAAGTGAAAAAGAAAATGTGTGGGGCATTGTAATTAAATAAAAGAAGAAAAATCAGATAGCAATATTTATGTACTCGAAAATCTGGTCACTAGAATTATGAAATGAAGAGAAAGTGGTAGAGCGGTAGAGATGCAGAGACGACAAAATCACAGAAGACTAGAGCCGTAGAGATGCACGGCAAGATCACCTCTTGATACTTGATACTTCTCATCCTCTTCCCAGAAGCATACTCTTCTTTGTGCTCCCACCAGTCCAGCCTACAAAACATAGAATCTAGTCATTCAAATCTTGCGTAATCTTTTATTTTACAAATAATAAACATTCAAATCTAGTCACTAAACCCTCCCAAACTTTCTAAACAGTGCTTAATCAAACAAACCAACTGTGAGACAGAAGATTGCATTACGCTACAAAATCAAAATTAAAGGATTACCTTTGTGACCTTGACTTGCAGCAATGTGCAGACTGCAGCGGATCAAACTCAGAATGATTCTTCAACAAAATGCCCTCAGTTTATCTGAGTACATGGCCAAAAAACAAAGATAATTTTGAGAATATGGGAAACTTGAGATTGATATTTGAGAGGCTTGAGAAAGAACGAAAAGAAAGAAGGGGGCGCTTCTCACTTCTCAGCATTTTCCATGCCTGGGGGAAGAGGGAACTAGAAGAAGGGGGGCATTTTCAATTTTTTACACGATGGGGCCAAAACTAAAATAAAACATTTCTGAGGAATTTTATACCTGGTTTTATTTCTTTTCATTACCTCATTTTGTGTTCAAGTTGGTTCTACTGCTGTTTTTATGTTTCTATCCTTGTGGTTGCTTGTATTCCCTCATTCTTTACTTGATTACTGATGCATTAAGAAAGTAACTGATGTTTATATTCATACTCACTCATGTATTTGTGCTCATGCATTGAGAAGACTCTTTCAAATATAGAAGCATAAATGTCCTGGTTTTTGCAAAATTTCAACAACATCCTGAATACAAATTCTTGTAATTTTGCAGCAAGAGTACATTCGTGGCATAAGTGCCTGGAATTTCAACCTTGAAGATTTAAAAACTCAGGCTGCCCTTGTAAGTAGTGTCAGTTATGAGTTTCATGTGTAATTAATTAATTTCGTAAAACTATCTTGGGCAAAGGGTTTCCTTAGTGAAAACTATACCTATTGCTCTGCTTTGTCTTATTTTAGCACTGTATTGCCCACAGATTCAGGATGATGGCATGCCAAATTCTGAAGACCTAGATGCTAGCAAGAAGCAAAAAGACAGGAATGATGATGTTGGATTTCCAGCAGAGAGACTGTCCCATGAAAGGGCCAACCATTCAAATGCTCCACCTAATCAGGAGGTATCACTACCAGTCCTAAAATATGCTTTTGTAGTTTTTCTTTTTTTCAATGTAATTGCATTTATGTTCTGAGGTTCCCTTGAATCTTTGAATTTTGAGTCAATTCTTCCATATATTTGACATCTTCCTTTTGTTCGTTTCAGGACGGGTTCGATGATCTTCATGATTTGGAGAATTCACTTGCTTCATTTCCTATAAAACCTCTTCAAGCACTCAAGTATGACTTTTTCTTTTTTTTTGGAGGTTGGCCTCATGTCTATTGTTAATAACTTAGTGTACTACAAAATCTTTTCCAAGGACCATTATATTGAAATATATTTAATCTCATTCTGTTGACAGAGAAGTGCTATTTGATACTCCTAAGTAGTTTATTGTATGCAGTGTTTTTTGATGCTTGCAGCTATTAATAATTGCTATTTTCCCTTTTTAACATCCTTTTCATTTTTTGCATCAAATCATATGACAAAAAATTTAGCGGTCTGATTTTTATCAGTACATTTCATCTTATATTTAATGTCTTTTGATGCAGAGGTTGTTTTGATGTCATTGAGGATGATGCAATTGCGAGTAGTCCTAGAGATGTGAGTCAAGAAAATGGAAGAAATGAGAGTGAGTGTTCCGGACAGAGTAGTATTTTACCACGTCCTGTCATTCCTGAGCATAAAGCTTTTTTGGGCGGCTCACTACTACCAGAGAATGCTCTATCTCCTAAAAAGGTTATTGGTGATGGGGACAGGTAAGCCCTTTCCTTTTAAATTTGACTTTTCGGCTGTTGATCTTCTTCTTCTTTTACTCTACACAATATTAGTCATTAAGAGGTTGTTGAGAAATGAACTTAATGAGTATATCTTTATTTATTTATTTATTTTGGTTTGCTCTCCCACCCATTATTGAAGTGATTTTTTTATTTTTTATTTTTATAAGTAATGCAATTCATTATTAAGCTCAGAGGGGCACAACCCTAGCCTTGTCTTGCCTAAATGCAATGCCATGAAACATAAGGTGTTATGGCTTTGGTGGGTGACATGCATGCTGTTCAGTTTGCTTTATCCCTATTTTTCTTAATAAATGTCCTCCTATGGGAACTGCTCTTTTTCAGTTATGTTTTAGTAGATATATCACTGAGCTGCTTGGAGTGATGTGACCTCAAATGCGAGGTGGTAGATCTTTAGTTGATATGTATTTCTAGAAACTTGGATGCAGTTTTTACATGGCATTGTGGCAAATGTGAACACAGTTGTAAAATATGAAGTGATATTATATGTTAAAGCTGGCCTACTGAATAGTTAGTATGTGGTGGGGTTGCTTGGACTTGCAACGCGACAACTTTGTTTGACAACCCTAACTATTCACCGTCCAATGTAGTGTCTGTGAGCTCGTTTATTTATTTTTAGCCTGTGTATTTAGGAGTGTCTTACGGTTTTTTTAATGAGATTTGCTTGATTACCTATCAGTTTTTTTTTTTTTTAAGTACACTGAAAAATTCTGGATTTAGTAACCTGTAATAACTCCTGTGTTGAAAATGTTATAAAGGGATCATCTACAATCCAAATTTCAAGGCGAGCGTAACTATAGTGGTTCATTGATGTATCGTCAGAAGAAAGATGCCAATAGCATTTCATCCGGTATGTCTATTGTGATTTTCTTGCTTTTATCCTCTCAAATCTATATCTTATTATAGATGATGTCACATTTTTAATACTTCATAAAAAAATTAATATGGTATTACTGCATCTGCTCATGCAGTTGAGGATACGTCTGAAGGATCAGTTGTACAGCGTAAGGGGCGCTTTAAGGTCACTGACCTCAGTCCCAAGGTATATATGCGTTCATAGGCTATTGTCTCTAGTCAACCTAAATCAACATGTGGATTGCATGAGTCCGATATCATATTTCAAAAGCAGCCAACTGTATTTGAGTTTTTAATCATTAGACTGATGAATGTATGTAGGAATTACTTTTAGAACTTTTGCCCTTTCTTGGACCTGAATATCTGGGTCGCAAGCATTTGGTCTATGTTTCCCTTGTACTTGGGTTGCTTCTCTTTTGGCATGTTTGACAATATATTTATTTGTATGCTGAATTACTAAATATTGATCATAACATTCACCTGGGGAGCTTTCACTTGGGCTTAGCCTTTTATGTGAGCAAATTACTTCAGACAATAAACTACCTCCTACTGAAATTGCCAGCTCCATTATGAATGTATATTAGCACATATTTTCCGGTTTTCCCAAGTTTGACTGTTTATGGAAGCAATGGAACTTACTAGATAACTGGCACCTTTCAATCTTCTTAAGGGAGAGGTCCTGAGTTCAACCCCATGAAGGGGATAAGCTAGGGTGGAGGGCAAGTCTTCATTTGTTTTGCCCAGACTTAAAGTGAAAGGAGTTTATGAGTTCACCCATTTATGAGTGAAATTATCGTATAAAGTATGCATGAAGTATGGTTGTAATGAATTACATATTATAGCAAAACAGTTCATCCATTTATAAATAATGAACACCTGCTTCTGTATAGCATAGATCGTCACATTGTATGAATTGCAGTTTCAGTAGCACTGCTACTGAATGCACCTTCATCCTGATTCCTATGGATGGTATTGCCTGCTATCCTGAAGTTTGGTAGCAGGATATGGTGTCACATTTATTTGTCACATTTATTTTACATGTTTCAGGTTCCAAGCTTGGTTTATATGTTGAGTGCAACTGACACACCCATCTCAATAGGCACTGCATCTTATGCACTGCTTTCTATTTCTTTTGGTTTGAATTTATTCACCACCTCTTTCTTGCTTGGCATGCTTGAAGGTTTTACGCCAATTCTTCTGATTTTTCCTGTAATTCTTTTTCTTGTGAACTTAAGGTATGCCATATAAATTCTGATTGATTTTGTATGAGTTGGTTTGATGCTTGAATTTGTGAAAATAGGTATGGAACTTAGCAATTTATCTTTTAGGCAATGGCTTTGTAACCATTGCCATTCTTTTCTCCATACAGGGTCCTACGAACTGCATATTTGGCCCAATTTCTGGAGGTTCAACTTGTCCAACAACCCCCAACCTTACACCTGCCTCAATTCTCCTGTCTCTGCAATGTGTTTTGCAGCAGAACACCATGCAAAGGGTATGTACGCATTTATAGTTCCTACCCTACATTGTAGAGATATTATGTCTCAAAGTATTTCTTTTTTGTTTTTTCTAAATATTGACAGGAAGAACTTATTAAATTGATCAAGTACGTGGAGCAAACCTATGGTATGTATCTCATCTTGATTATTCACATCTTTCCTGATTAATCCTATGTGCAATGATTTTGTTAGTTTTGACCCCTTATACTTGATACAGGCAAGCATGCAGAGTCAGCTGAGGCTGTCACAAGTGACCTGTTGCAGGTATTCTTTTTGTTGGAACATCTAAAATTATTGCTTGCTAAATGCACTTAAATGTCAAAGACTATTCTACTTTAAGTAGTAATCAGCTATATTTTAATTTTACGGTTGTAGAAGAGAACAATCACCTAGAGCATGTATAGAGTAGTAACTTAGATTTTTGCCTGATGAAATTATCAAGGGAAATGAGATTTGAAAACTTGGGTTAAGATGTGGCCAGCTGAGACCCTCCCATCCTACTGGTGATTCTTTTAATGGGAGATCAAATTCATGGGTTTGGGTGCAATAGGATTCAATCATTCAAGAATTGGTCGGAATAATCAGATTTGGATATGCTCATATGTTGCAAATGGTTTCGTTATTTGTTGATATTTTCTCTGATAACATTGATGACATCCAAACCATCCACCAATAAGTGCTATGCTTTCCAAGCACATAAAAAATGGTTGCAAACACGAAGTTATTTATGGCCCATGCTTGACCTAGAAGAAGCTATCTGGATTTAATATTTGTAGAACAGAATCTCAGAGAAAAAATCATCATTCTATTGAATTATTGTGAGGGAAGATTTATTCTACTATTAAAGGAAGTAATTGGTTGTGTAGACGACAGTTTTTTGTCATTTGCTTAAATGATCTAAAATTTGAGCAATTTGCAGGTGCCTCCTGGTACCACCAGGGAGAGAGAGCTGCAGTCTCAGTTGATTCATATGCAACAAAGGTACAAGATGAAACTCAATGATTTCTAATTACATATTTTCCTATCTACTCTCATTCTCAACTGAATCTCATCTTCAATGTCAGTATTAGGAGCCTTGAAGAGGAATTGCAGAGGCATAAGATGACAAATGCCCAGGTGTGTATTTGTGTAAGATGGATCACTTATGCTTTGTTGCCTATTATAAACGGTTTGCATCTTTTATTGACTGCGCATGGCTTTTGGTGCCTTTTCTGCTTGATGTCATCTTTGACTGCACTTTGTTAGAAGTAAATCAGTTCTGAGGTACTTACCAAAGACAAAAAAAAAAAAAAAAAGGGGTGAAAATATGATTTTGGTTCCTGTATTATGTGATAAATTCCAATTTTATTGTTTATCAATAATTTCAATTTAGTTCTTAGAGTTTTAAGATCTTCTCCAAGTTATTCTTACTGTCTTTATTGTGATTAGGTGAATGACAACTGCTGATGTATTTGTTTTTGTTTTTGTTTTTTTTCTTTTCCATTTACCCTTATATTGTTGTTGTAGCACATGAGATCACGTGCAATTTTCTTAAAGTCGAAAAAAGATGGACACGTGTGATGTGACATGCACATTACGGATTTTAGGTTTGTTGCTGAGGTGTCTCCATAGGTTCTAATTTTGTGAGACCTGCCTGTAACCTAATGTACTACACAAGGCACTAGATAGACATGAATAAAAATGTTTTTAACATCAGTAATTGTCGTTTGTACAAGTAATGATAAGGCAGGGTAAGGATACTGATATTATTGAGGTGTTTCTAAAACTTCAAGAACTAGATATAAATAATCGATAGTTCAGAAACAAAATTAAAATCTGATATTTAGTTTAGGGATTAAGATCTCTGACTACTTAATTTTGTCAATGTTGTATTTGAATTTTGCTCAATTGCCTACAAAAGTTGTGTTGATTTTCTTTAATGTTTTTCGAAGTTCTATAAAACATTAGTGCCTAGAAGCTACTACTGACTTATCAACCTGTACGAACCATTCTATTAAGTGTGGTGGCACAGTTTTTGTCATTTGACATGGCAAAGCAGTACGAATACTCTTGCTAGATGACAAGCATATGTGCATTACTTGTAAATTTATTAACTCTCATGCTCTCCATCAAATCATGTATAAAAGCATTGCTCTTTCTGCCTAACTAATTTATTCTTGATTTGTTGATTGTTAGTGATCCTTTAATTAAATAGTTTATTGTTCCCATTTTCTTGCATCTTGAATATTTCTCTTATCCCAATTTGTTGCTGTGGTAGGCTGGATGTGAGTTGGTCTTTCAATATGTGAATCATATGATTGAGGTAGATTCGTAGGGTGGTTAAAACTTGTTTCTCTCTGTTTTTCACAACGCATTCTTGTCACTGATCAGTCTTGGGATGTGCAGTTAGAAAGTCAATTAAATGCTTTGGTCAACAAAGAGGAAAAAGTTTAGCAAAGAGGATGGAGCCCAATGATGTTTTTCAAAGTACTGCCGCCGTGTGAACAAAAAAAGGAGGAGGAAAAAAAGAAGCATAATTCCTTCATGTTTTGTTGGTGAAGCGTAATTTCTATTTCTACCGCCTGATTATTTCTTCAGCGGCTAGTGAGAGTCTCTTAAGGCACTTCTGAGGTATAGGGCATTTTTTATTGTATTTTAGTGTATCATATGTGTGACCGTGTGTTAAGCCAGATACCCAATTTTGAAATGCCATTCAAGTCAAACTGTGTAACATGTAATTTATTGACTGCATAATGTAATTATATTACATTTTGGTTCTCTCTCTCTCTCTCTCTCTCTCTCTCTCATTTCCAAAGGTGTGCTTTTGTTGGTGGCATGCTTCTGTGGTTGAATGTGTAGCTCAAAGAGTCGAGTCCTTTTGGCTTTTTGTCTTGATTGTTGAAGTTAGGTGCTTCCCTTGGCCCTCTTTTGTATTCGATTGGTAGGTTAATCCCAACTGAGCATAACAGAAACGTGGTCAAGCAATCCAAACGGAATAGTTTTGCATTAGTGGAAGTTCTATAAAGATTTCTAACCAAGTGGAAGGTTTTTTAAGCGGTTAGGAAAAATCCCGACAATAACTTTTCTTTATTTCATTTAAAATAGAGGGAATCTCTTTCCGTTGTCTCACCCATACTGTAAGCTCGAAACATTAATCTTGCCACATCAACTCCCGCAACTCCCAATTGGAGCTTTGTTGCTTGATGCCCATTCAACCTTTGAAATAGCTTTACCGCTATGCTTTTTCAATTACAGTAAAAATATTAGATTATACACTAATTCAGCTGAATTTTGTAGTGCTTCCTGTGAGAGAGAGAGAGAGAGAGAGACCAGAAAATCAACACTCGGCCTACATGTACCCCGGCAGTAACTATGTAATTACAGGTATAGGTAGGATGTAAGAGAATTCTGCATTTAGGCATTGTTGATTTAGTATTAATATGTTACAAAAAAGCAACTATCAATCTGCAAAATGCTGCAAGGTTGTGTCCTGGGGAATGAAAACAATATCAGAGGCTTCAAGCAAAATACTTAAGGTCAAGCTACATTATCCCTACCACAGGCGGTTCTCAATCACAGCAGAAGCAATTTCCTTCAGTGTCTCCTGCACAACATGGTTGAATCGTGAGTCATACTATATTATTGTTCCAAAAGAAGAGGGCAAAAAGCTTTCAAAAATACCGCAGAATGGTCCTTGAGTCCTAGAGAGAGAACCAACGGCTTGGAAGAGCCAGAGACGCTGCAAACACAGCAGGACGCATTAAGTTAGCGATTCAGGCAAGATCCAAAGGAAAAGGGTATGCAGACCACATATAACTCTTATCTAATATTTTGAACTAAAAGCATACCTGATGTGTTCAATTAATTGACGAGCACATGCCAGTAGCATTGGCTGCATTCATTGCACAGTGGGTCGAAATCAGTAGAAGTTAGCAACCACTTGTGAAACTAAGAGGCCAGAGCACAAGCTGGCTTACCTCGTCTCGTTTGCCAAATATTGCAGACACGTTGAATGTTGGCTCAATTGATACCCCTTCCTCCTTCCTGGGGATGAAGAAAGAAATGTATCTCAGAAGTTCCTCAGGGTAGAACCATCATTAATAGTTCAATGCAATCAACCTCTTAACATTTTCCCCTCGTTAAACTTAAAAGAACCAAGTTCTCCCCTCCTCCTTCTCAGTAACGAGTCATTTTTTTTCCTTTTTGAGTTCACATTTCATAATTTTAAGCACATTGTATCATTAATAGGTATAGAACATAATCGTTTCCTTCTGCTAATTCACTAATATAAGAGGTTATTTGGAGTGAAACCCATGTAATCCTCCCACTTCAACAAGCATATATGATAATGTAAAAGAACTCAATTGTGCTACCTATTCTAGGCTGATTACTGGAGGACATGATACAATGCACTACTACACTTCACAGGACTGTTCTATATTATAGGATAAATAATACCAAAACTTTTTGTATAATAAGCCAGAGAGTTTGTCGAAACTATTAGTTGGACACGGCGAGAGCATAGATAATGTAGAGACCACCAGTAATGTTGAACAGAAATATAAATAATGAAGAAGAAAAAGGAAACTCCACGAAACAGGATTGCTCCACTATAAGGAAAAAATATTGAGACCTGGCATGCAGTATTGTCCCCATAGCTCCTATTTGAGTTGCAATAACCTAAAAGTTTTTCAAACATTAGAATTGCACACAAACATGAGCCACCAACCCTCTTTCTCTGCCAAATGAAGAGGAGCCGCAAACTTACAAGAAAATGATCATCATAACTGCAAAGGACTACATCTGTTTTATTCCCCTGCCAAACAAAAAGAAAGTAAGCAACTGGCAATATTAAATGGCAAGGAAATTCAAAAGCGGTCCTCAAGATGTAAGAATGTTAGCCAAACAACAATTAAGAAAACAAACAAGGAATGGCAAACCCAACAGACCATGCTTTCTATTAGGAAATGGATTCAGATAGTTGAAGCTGAAACACATAACAATACCAAGAGCGTTTACATATGCAATAGAAGTATTTATAATCTTGCACACATTTTGCCGGTCTAAACTTTGGATTAAATGCCACGTACTTAGAAAGTTAGAAAGCCTAACCACATCAAGAATCCCTCATCTCTCACAAAAAGGACCAAGTTTTTATAGATATTAGGGAGATTGACACGCTAGGAATTCTTCTAGTGACCTTATAATATAACATATTGAGACATCACTTAACTCAAAAACTTAAGTTCATGGGTTTGGGCAAACTAAGCTATATTAACTACTTGCAATTGTGATATCTTTCCAATGTGGGACTCAACAATCTCCCACGCATGAGTCCATCACTATATCGCTACATCATGCACTTTTGTCCGTACTCCAGGGACCATCATTCGTGCCACACACATCATTTCCACTCTAACTACAAAAGAGACCATTATCATTCGTCATTGCCTGTGATCCTACTTGTTAGGGAGATTGATACTTTAGGGAGTATTCCAATGAGACCATAATATAACATATTGAGATACTACTCAACCCAAAAGCTTAAGCCTTTGAGTTTGGGTCCAACTATGCTATATTAATCACTTATAAGTGTGACATCTTTTCAATATGAGACACAACTTTTTTACACTCATGCATGTATACTCGAGGAAGATTATGTATTAATTTTTCCTGCACATGCACAATATCTTGAACAAAAGTATCATCATAATCAGAAAGCAATATAATGTGGACACACCGCAAAAATGAAGTTTCACGTGTTAGTTTTTCCTCATCCACCCATAACTACCTCAAAAATAAAGAAACTGGATGCCAAAATATATACTAGGCAACCCAAAAAATAAGCAACCAGATCAAGCCAAACAGAATTTTGCTTTCAATTATGGTTAAGAATCACACAAAACTCCTAGTCCAGCTGGAAATTATCACTAAAATATTGTCGAAAAAAATATAATCACTATAATACCAGGACTATAAAGCAAAGATATTCATTAACCCAAATGAGTCAATGACCCTTTACTTCAAATCTAAAGCAAAGATAAAGTGAGTTATAAGGAACAGATGAAACCTATGTACCAAAGTACGCACAATTAAAAAAAATTAAAAAACTGGACATTTTCCAGTGGAGCATTGAAACAAACAGGTGATGGGCAATATGGTTGTATCGGACAAAGAAATCAAACACTGAAACAAAATATTTACTCTTTCACCTTAATATCCAAAGAGAGGCTCTTGTAGGTGACGGGAAAGCGAGGACCCGAGCTGCCCATAACTCTCTCTACAGAGAGAGAGAGAGAGAGAGAGAGAGTTGAAGGTTGAGGAACAAGAAAGAGTCTTGGTCTGGGTCGGGCAATTGAGCTCTTGAGGCTTAATTTATAAAAGCCCAACCCAATCTCTCAGCTGATAAGCCCAGTATTAAAAAGAGCCGAGCCCAATTATGTAAGCTTTGATGTAGATTCCCTGGCACAAGATTATCCACTCACATGGTTCACACGTGTGGAGTGGAGCACGATTATCCAATTGTGCAAGAATTCTTTCTTGTCTCTTCTCACCAAACCCTGCAATATCCCAGGATGTGCATAGTAGCTGTCCCGTGCATACTGGTCATTCAACACGTGACGCCCCGAAATTTCCTTCACTTACCCACCGAGCCGGTCGAGCCCTTGCTTGTAGCCGAGCCGCTATTTCCAATGCTTTTTTAGAGCTTAATTACGTTCTGTTTGCCTTTTATAATTGTTTTTGCAGTCTTTTTTGTTTATCATTTTTTGGACTTTGGAAGCGTTGAATGCCAAAGTCGTAAATTCCTTTTTGACCCGCCAGACCAGAGCTTCGGCCTTCAAGGTTTCTTCTGCAACGTGACAAGCAAGGCAATAGAGACATAAAGAAAATCACAAGCACTAAACATAGGTAAATTATAATAAAATAATGAAATGTATAAAACATGTTTGATTTAAAGCATAGGATAGGACTGTAAAATCAACCCCAGAAAAAAAAAATTGTTTAAATTTTGAAAAGCTATTAAGGATAGCGTAATTTAGGGCAAATTCTCCACCCCTCGTCACTGGAATAGTGACCGGAATATGATCTATTTTGGTGTATCGTGTGTCATTTATAAATATGTACACAGTTAAATGCTACAAAATTTAATTTAACCTATAAAATAAATCATCTTAATTTCATTGAAATATAAAAGATCTTTATCCCACCACCATCAGAAGTGTTGATTCATTCATCCTTAAGAAATTATAAGATATACAAAACCGTATCTATAAGATATCTGTTATTAATTTTGGCCTTGAAGGCACATGTTTTTGCTGGGCTTTGAGGGGAAACTTGGTTGAATTTTGAAGCAGCCGAAGTAATGAGTGATCAAAAGCTAGTGCCAATCTATTCCGTTTAACGGAAAGTAAGCCACATGATCTACTTTTTGTTATGATCTTATCTGATTTCTTATATATATATATATATATATATATATATATATATATATTTTCCCTTTTTCGTTATTTTTTTTTTTAAAAAAAAATAGCGATGGCATCCTCTTTCTTCATGAAGATTATTTCCAAGCGCAAAAGCACTTGAACTAATCTAATAAGCATTAAATCAACTCATGTGAGATTTTGTTGAGATATTGAGTGTTGGTACAATCGAGGTGATGATCTGCATAGAATGAAGAGTTTAGTGCAAGAGTTTGTCTGAGTAAACTGACGGAATATAGCTTCGATGCTTAAGTTAAGAGAATGAAATGAAAGTTTTTTTTATGTCTAGTGTTTGTTGCCTTTTATAGCAGATTTGTCATAACTGTCAGCTACGTGGCGTGTCAAAATTAGAAGCTTTTCAATTGCTGCATTTCCTAAGCTCCGTGACTCAGGTAAGCAATCACCTCATGCAGGGATCATGAGGATCATTACTAGCATGCTAAAGGAGGGGAATTGGCCGGTGTGATGTCTTGCAGCGGCACTCGGATTAACTGGTAATTAAATTGATCGTGTATCGATTCATCAAGCCCCGCATTGAGCATATTGGTTTCCTAATTAAGCCTTCAATCTTTAATTAAGTTATAAATTTTAGGAGTAATTTCACTTACCCCATGAAGTTATGCACCTTTTGCAAATATCCCACCAATATTCAAAGTCTCTCACTTTGGTGTATCGAACTTTGATTTCCTTTTATTTTCCTCATTCCGTTACATATTGCAGTTAAATTAAACGGTGGAATGAGTAATTTTAGTAAGGGTATTTTAGTAATTTTACACATTTTCGTTAGGATTTAACATAAAATCCTAACGAAAGGGGGAAAGTGAAAAGAAATTAAAGTTCTATACACCAAAGTGAGAGACTTTAAACATTGAGAGAAGTGTTTGTAAAAGACGCGTAACTTTATGAGGAGTAAGTGAAATTACCCATAAATTTTAATTGACGGCTATGTTGTCATGTTGATATGTTGTTGTATACAAAGTCTATATGTAGTTGGGCTAGCAACTGTAGCTAGTCAATGTTGCATTCTTGTATCTAACCGAAAGTTTGAGGCAAAATAGCAGTACTTCCATTTGGGTGAATTAGTTTCCAAAAGAAAAAAGTTTGGCATGGAAAAGATGGTGCTTAATGCTAAACCCCCCAACCAAGGCTTCGCATGTAAGCGTATATGATGAAGCATTAGGCACCTATAATAAACACCTTTTCAAACCTTTGTGGATGAATCAGGATGATTGATATGTTTCACCAACCCACTACTCATATGGGCCGGAAGCTAGTTTCTTCAATAATTAACTTATTATTCTTATACTTAGAGTTTGTTTGGGTGTGCATTTGATTGGCTTATAAATCCGTTTAATACTCAAAAAGTCCGTTTGAATAAAAAAATATCAGTTTGATAAAAAAAAATTGAAAGTGTTTTTAAGAGTTTAAGAAGCCTAAAAATGACAAAAATGTACTTTTAGCAAAAATTTAAAATGAAGCTTTTGCCAAAACGCATTTTTTTGACTTTAAAACTCTATTTCTCAAAAATAATCCCAAACATGCTCTTAATTCAAAACGAGTTTTTTCTATTAACTAGGTCAATGAGTCTATTGATTGGTTTAAACAATGCATTCGAATCCCTCATTTCTTATAACCCCGCCTGCCTAATGTGCATGACGTTCGATGAGTATTAAGTGAAGTTTACTTTAAATTATTATAAATAATGGGTAATGGCCATAACGGGTTACATTGAATAATGGGTCAATTCAAAAAAAAAAATAATAATAATAATAATTGAATAATGGGTAAAATAAATACGAATGGGCTTTTGCAAGACCCGTTCTATTATTGATATTTACAAGTTACAACTTTCTTTTGGATGAGCCAGCCAAGAGTCCCAAGACTGACCAGCAGCCAGCAGCCAATTCCACACTCTTGACTCTCTTTTGGAGGGCTGAGAAAGAAAGGGGTGCTTTCTTTAAACGACTGTTGACAGACTTGATATCTTATATAAGTTGTAGCCTTTCTAGCTCTTTTGGCCCTGTGAAGGAGAAAAGCAACAACTAAGATAATTAAGCCAGCCACAAGCACATCTTGTTGTTGCCTTCCTATCTACAACAGTCAACAAACATCATTTGGAGCAATTACCGAAGAAATTTTGATCAAGACATGGGGATTCTGGGGGCAGAAGATAGCATAAGGATGGAGCTGGAGGAGCTCCGCCGCATGCTGGTGGCGTGCGCCGGCCTGCAAAGGAGGAAAGACGGGGAAGAGTTCAAGGGGGTTCGTGTTTCAACCAAAGGCACCGACGCCGATGATGGGCAGAAGTTGGTTTGCGTCACCAGCGGGGTTTCTTATTTGGGCCTCGCCATAGTGAAGAAGCTCTTGCTTCGTGGCTACTCCGTTCGGATCATCGTTGAAAGCGAAGGTAAATCTTTTTTATGAGAATTGGGTTTCCATGTTTTTGATTAGAATTTAGAAAAATCATCACATGGTGTTGCAGTTGCCGACATGGGTCTTATCAAATGATTTTAGAGTGATATTTTTAATCTATTTTCATGTTAATTAATTGATTAATCTTTTTCTGTATTATTGAATGCACAATCATTTATCTTTTTTTATTGAAAATGCAGAGGATATCAATAAATTGAGGGAGATGGAAAGCTCAGGAGAGATGGGGACAAGAAACAATAATGTTTCAGTAGTTAAGGCGAAGATGACAGAGATTGAAAGCTTATTAGAAGCCTTTGAGGGCTGTCGTGGCGTATTTCACACCTCTGCATTCATAGACCCCGCCGGCCTCTCTGGCTATACGGTGAGCCTTCTCCTTTTCCCTATTAGGACTCTCGTTGCGCAATAATTAAATTAATTAATTAAATAATATGTCTATATAAACCCTACCTACCTACCTAGCTGTCACGTGTACCTACCACTCACATTAGATAAATAAACTAATTATTCAGGCGGCATTTGGTCATTAAAATGTGTCTACTTTTATAAAGTGTGAAATGTGACATTAATTTACAAAGGAGATATAGTAAAAACTATAGTCATATACTTTATTTCCAATGAAAATAGTCATATGCTAGATGCCATTTTCCCTATCAAAGCAAAATTGCGACGAGAAAGGTCTCTGTCTGTGTCTAAATTAAATGTGTTTTTTATATTCTGAACCAATGGGTTGTCGATGGAATTATATGTATCAAAGCCAAGCCATCGAGATAGAAATTCAATTCAATAACATACTGCCGACGAGAAGACCCACACAGCACAGCTCACGGTAGCCTCTGTTGACCCGTCTCTGTTGGCCTCATTTACAATGGCCAAGTTCCAAAAAAACAAGCGCTAGTCAACATAATACGTTCAAATGCCTTTTGCCCCAAGTTTGGTTAGCCGAAATACCAATTGGGATATTTTGGTTAGTCGGATGGGAATACTCACTAATCAATCGAAAAGTTTAAGCCTATGAATTTATGTCCAATTATGTTATATTAAACGCTCATACTTATTACATCTTTTCAATGTAAGATTTCAATATTTTTCTGCTCACTTGTGTATGCTCAAATGTTTTTTCTTTATATTTTTACAATTAAAAAACAAGGTTGGAGTAACTCTTAATCCACTCTTAATTCAACAAATCCGACTTCTAATGGGCTAAATCCAAGACCAAAATATTACTAGATACATACATGGTCATTGCCTGATGCAAATCTAACCCTTCTTGTGATTATGCAGAAATCCATGGCTGAGATCGAAGTGAAGGCTAGTGAAACTGTGATGACAGCATGTGCGAGAACACCATCAGTAAGAAAATGTGTGCTCACATCTTCACTTTTAGCCTGCATCTGGAAAGACAACAGCCAATGTGATCTCTCCTCTGTTATAAACCATGGCTGCTGGAGTGATGAGGCTCTCTGCAAAGACAAAAAGGTATTACTTTCTTCCAAATTACATTTTCTCGGTGCTCAAATCAAACATTATGATCGAGCAAGAATTTTGATCTTGATATTCCAAAACATGGGCAGCTCTGGTATGCATTGGGCAAGCTGAGGGCAGAGAAGGTTGCATGGAGAATAGCCAAGGAGACCAGGTTGAAATTGGCCACCATATGCCCAGGTCTCATTACCGGCCCTGAATTCTGTCATCGAAGTCCAATGGCGACAATTGCTTATCTTAAAGGTATTATCTTCATTCCTCAACCATTGGAAAATCTTTTAATTTATTTAAAAAATAAAATCATTTAATTAATATTCAAACTTAAACAGGAGCTCAAGAGATGTATGCAAATGGGTTGCTGGCGACAGTCGATGTAAACAAATTGGCGGGGGCGGAAGTATGTGTTTTTGAGGCAATGGACAACAATGCAGCAGGCAGATACCTTTGCTTTGATGAAGTTATTGAAAGGGGTGAAGCAGAAAAGTTGGCAGGAGAAGTGGGAATGCCAACAAACAAGATTTGCGGGGATGAATCTGGGGATGTTGAGGCTCGGTTTCAGTTGTCTAATGAGAAGCTTTCGAGGCTCATGAGAAGAACACTCCGACATTGTTACAGTGAATGTTAAAGAGATCGAATCAGGCCCCTTTTATGTCACCTCTCTCACTCATCCTTTATTATTTTATTTCTAGAGTTGTTCTCTATTATTTTCTTTTTAGAAAAGAGTAGTAGGTTTCAATGGGATGGCAATTTTTTATACGATTCGCGAATTCTATACAAACTCAAACGAAATTAGTGGATTATGATAGAGTGGTTTGGCACGTTTAATTTAACAGATTGGGTTAAGATTGCCGTATACAATCTTATACGTAAGCCTTGACATGACTTGAACCCGACACGAAACATTTAGGTTGAAAATTTGTTTTTTCACCACCTGCGAACCCAACATGAAATTATCGAGTTATAACTGACCTATATAATTTTATATCTATCCACCAACGCGATTTGAACTTAACACTAAAGCACATTCTCTGAATTACTTCATTGTCTCCACATGATCTGTTTTCTTGAGAAGAAGTAAGATCTTTAAGAATACCGATTTAGAACATGGAATGCAAAATGTAGTCAATTTTGTTCCAAACAAATTGTTGTGACAAATTGATAATCTTTGGATCAAAAAGAGGTAAAAAGAAGAAGAATAGAATAAGACAATCAATGAGAGTTTCTATTAGAGAATCTTGAAGTACAAAATAGTGATAAAGAAAAATCACTTAAATCCAAAAGTACAATACACTAAAACCGGACATTCCACAGCAGGTGGGGACCTCAATGGTAACGCCCAAGAGGGGAAACTACACTGGTCGCCCCTTCCTACCTTTTCAATTAAAAAAAAAAAAAAAAGGGTACAATACACTAAAATAAGCAGGACAAGTAAAAATATTCAAATTCAAATAATTAGTATAAATACCAAATCATACCTACTATTTAATTGATTGTCTTTAAGTTAAAGCCAAAGGTCAGAAGACATTCTGGCATTCAAAATTGTGATGTCTTGGCGACTTGACTTATTTTACTCCTAATCTCTTGTCTATTCCTTTGCAATTTAAGATAATTAACTTGTCATGATCAATCACACTCTGGATCAATCCAAATCAAACCCAGGTTCTACTTCAGTATGGGCAAGTGTACAGTCTTAATGGGTTGATCGAGAATATGATTGAGACTTAACTGGAATAGATCTCTAAAAATATCAAATTTAGATATTTGTACATCTTGGACAAATCTAAATTTCTGGATTTGATGCAACTCTTATAGCATGACACTCTTGAATTTGAAATTTTTTGATCAAGTGGCTAATTGTTTCAATGACCTTTAGACTGGCGGCGTAAAATTATTTGTTTTGACATCCAATTTTAAAAGTTAAATCAATTGTAAAAAATAAAAAAGAATATAAATATAATGGTATTTATGGCTTGTTTAGGAATGTGATTTCAATAAGTGCGATTTTAAAAATTGTGTTTTTAAAAATTACGTTTTTAAAATCGTTACTTTTTAAAATCGAATAGACGTTTAGTAAAATATATTAAGAAGTACTTTTTTTATCAATTGAGTGTTTTGATAACATTAGCATATAATTGCGGTTTCATGGCCAAAGGTAAATATTGCGCCAAATATTGTTTTAAGCGAAATCATGATTTTGGTTTAAATTCTCACTTTTTCAAATAAGCACCTCCTAGTCAGCTTATAGAAATCGCACAATTTTTCACGATTTTAAAATTTGCGTTTTTAAAATCGCAATACCAAACACTCCAAAATTGGAATTTGTTTTAAAAAAGCAGATTATTATTTTTAAAACTGACCCTTAGTGCGCGTTTAAGAGTGCGATATTACAAACAAAAATTGTTATTTTAAACAAAATCTCAAAAAATAAATTGTTTAGAATTACGCTTTTAAATAATTGCGATTTGAAACGCAAGTAAGAATGAGCTTCTTTAAAAATGTACAATTTTAAAAAGATAAATTACAATTTTAAAGGTTAAACCACAATTTTGTTAAACGTTAACTATATTTTTAAATAGCATATTTTAAAATGTTACTTCTGAAATTATAACCCCGAGTGGGTTAACATTAATCGATAGTTTGAACTTTGAAGGGTACCTTTCCTTTTTACCCCAAAATTTAAAGTCAAAACGGAAATGAAAGGAGAGCATTAATTTAAATGGTCATGTCAAATCCTTCGATGGTCGATTTAGACATTCGTGGCTCATTTTGGAATTTTTATCTACATATGGCTCTTCCTTGTACAGCCGATCCAGACACACACAAGAGAGAGAGATGTGCTTCGCCTGCACAATTAACTGTTCTTCAAGAAGCCTCTTACTCTCATTTCTTTTCATTTTTGTTAATTTTTTTTTAGAAGAAATTAAGATTTTGGGTTTGAGATTGATACTGGAGCACAGCAATGAAAAATGAATATGCATGATAAAACCCCTTTTTTCTTCTCTTTATATATATATATATATATATATATATATATATATATATATATATATATTTTTTCTCTTTTAATATTTTTTTAGTAATTTTTTTTTTATTATAAGTGACATGTGTTACAATATAATTAGTGCTGATGTAACACATTAATAGCTTATCACTTTTTTAAACCCCATAAAGCAAAAATTTTCATTTATCCCTTGTTATTATAGTAGAAAACCTTCTCTAAAATGTAACACAACGTGACATAGCCAAAACCCACATACATTAAGATAATGTTAAAATTTAGCACGAAATATTTTACCGTTGCCATATGTGCATGTTTGCATAGAAGAATTGAGGGATGACCCACGCATCGGCCAGTGTGCACTGGCTACTGCTATTGTTTGCTGATTGTTTTGTTGTGTTTTTGTATTTTTTTTTGTATTTCTGTTGTATTTTGCGTTCTTGTCTCCTTGTAGTTTTTTGGTTAGATCCAGTGTAGACTTTAGATCCGGCCATTTCTTGGAGTCGGTCTCTGATTGAGACTTTGAGAGTGTTTACCGCTTCAGCCTCCTTCTGGTGAGTCTTGGAATTTTTACGTGAGAATTTAGATAAATTCGTCTTAATATATACGTAATATTTTTTTCTTTCTGAAACCCAGTTTTGAAAGGACCGTGTCACTAATAAATATTATGTAGCTAGCTGTAGACCATGAAAAGGACAGAAAGGAACCGGAGTATCCTTCCTTCGATTATTAAAAGATTTCGAGCTCCAAGTGAATGCATATGCACCGGTCTTTACTTTTTGCGAGACCTTTTTCACTATTATTTTGTGGAAAAACTTTGTTTTGGCTAAGCTTAACTAAAAGAGCAGCCAACCCGAGCCAATTCAACTCTATTGAATAATAGTGACGCGCTGAGAGAAGAAGATGTTTTTTGCTTGACTATCTTTTCGAATCATATATATACACAAAAGGATATAAGAGCAACTCAGAAAAGCTAACCAGTCATTTGGAGCTAGCTAGCATATATACATGGGGATTTTGGGGGCAGAAGAGACCATGGGGATGGAGTTGGAGGAACTCCACCGCATGTTGGCGGCGCGTGCGGGCCCAGAAAGTAGGAAAGACGGGGACGAGTTCAAAGATGTTCGTGTTTCATCGGAGGCCACCATGGACGCCGATGATGTCGAGAAGTTGGTCGTGTGTGTCACAAGTGGCGTGTCTTATTTAGGCCTCGCCATAGTGAAGGAGCTCCTGGTTCGTCGCTACTCCGTTCGGATCATCGCTGAAAACCAAGGTGATTATTTTCTTTATCAAAACTTTTCTTCGTTGTTTGAATCTAGAAATCATAACAGTGGTATATATATATCCAAAAAAAAGAAAGAAAAAAAAAAGACGAGGTTTAATTGACCTTTGTTTCTTTTTTTGACTTCGTGCAATCCATGAAGGTTATATATCGTATGTTTATAAAGGAAGTAAAATATATTTATAAGTATGTTTTTCTAATGATTTCTCTGAAAAACGCAGAGGATATAGATAGATTGAGGGAGATGGAAACGTCAGGAGAGATGAGGTCAACCGACGACAATATTTCAGTAGTTATGGCGAAGCTTAGTGAGATTGAAAGCTTATCAGAAGCCTTTCAGGGTTGCCTCGGCGTATTTCACACTTGTGCATTCATCGACCCCTCTGGCGTTTCTGGGTATACGGTAAGAGCTAGTCTTCTCTTGACTTCTTTTGGCAATACAAATGTTCATTTTAATTAATGTGTTATTTAGATTAATTATTAAAGTTGATAAGAAAATAATTATTTAACATAACATCATAACAGATTCCTGAATTTAAAATTTAACTCCATAAATAATTCATCCAATTTCATCAAACTTGCATGTTTGCATGGTTGAGAAGGAATTTGATATCCCAAGTGAGGGACCGGCCAGGTGCACCTACCAAGCACATTAGATATATAGGATTTTGTATTGTTTACTGGGTCCCCTTGCATTAATGCATAAAAGAATCCTATCCCCAAAGATCAATCAAAATGCTGCACGCCTAACTATACTAGGAGTTTTACTCACAAAAAAAAACAAACAAACTATGCTAGGAGTTTCCTGCTCAAATTGATAGCAGATTAGTCAATACATGCGAAAGAATTTGCGTGTCTATAATTGTCGAGATCCGCTAGCTAGCTAGTGCAATGACATTGTCAAGACTAACTACAGTCACAATTAAAGCTTCTAGTCTCTGATCTCAGTCGTCGGATTTAATACTTTCTCTAAAATTATCTCCTGCTATTTTCTGTGCTCTGGAAAAGCAATTTGGGACCAAAAAGATCGTTTTCTGTAAATGGATTTGATAACCCTGATATAATGACTTTTGATGAATGTCGAATCAAAGTCAGAAGTCAACAGCGCGCCCACCAGCGTGAAGGTTATATATGGAAATTCAATAGTACTTTACTGGCGAAAAAGGCCCACATGCCAGAGGGTCCGCCAGCCTCTTTTGACCAAACTGTACTTACCTCTTCTGTCATCATTTTGCAATGGTGGTGGACTTTAGTGTAGTTGGAAACCAAGAAAAACGTGGTTTATCAATTTTTTTTTTTAAGCTTATTTATCAGAGAAAATCAAAATAATTAATAAAAAAAATATGACGAATATCAATAAATGAGATCCACGTCATTTTGATACCCTTTTCTTATCTTGATCTCTCTTTTTAAGTTGAAAAAGTTTATGATAAAAGGTTTTTTCCGTTCAATTTTACCTGAACAAGAGCTCATTTTGAGAGTCAGAAAAAACAAAAAGTGATATGATTAATTAATTTGAAGGTGTTTTATAATTACTTGTAAATAGTTTAATATAATAAATATGTAAAGTAAATTTAGCATCTATATATGAATCTCTCTTTATAAAGTATCAATTTTACGTGGGCAACTCGGTTTCCCCTTATGAAACCAGAGTGATACAAAAATCAGCGCACATGCATGTTGAAGTTTTGAGTTCTGACATTAATGGAGTCAACATGGAGCTTTCAAATGCCTTTGCCGCTACGTAGAAAGAAGAAAATGCGTTTGCCGGCATGCCAGGGAGGTAGAAAAAAATGCCTCCGCCCACAGTCGTTGCCTCACAGTAGTAGTACGCCACGACAAGGCCAACCACGGTCTATTTTTAAGCCAAGTTCTACCTCTACAGCACTCCACGTACAACAAAGTTTAGTCAATTCCCGGACAAAAAACATAAATTAAGCCCCTGTCGGTCATTACTGCTAACAACCACTTTGAAAAATAGTGTGTTTTTTAAGTCGTGTTCAACGATTATTGCCAACAACCAATGCAAAATATATAGTTGCATATTCAAATATTTCTCTTTTAATTAAGTGAAACTATATAATTTATACCCTCCAAATTTACAACTTAAATTATAATTGCCTCTAAGTTTTGTTTTTTTTCGCCTATTCATCTCTTTAAGACCCCTGTAACCCTTCTTCTGATCATATGCAGAAATACATGGCTGAGATAGAAATGAAG
The DNA here is from genome assembly GCF_901000735.1 of Corylus avellana. NCBI lineage: Eukaryota > Viridiplantae > Streptophyta > Magnoliopsida > Fagales > Betulaceae > Corylus > Corylus avellana. Next base: position 34,203,972 of record NC_081545.1, read on the forward strand.
GTCAGTGAGAATGTGATGAAAGCATGTGCAAGAACTCCATCAGTAACAAAATGTGTGCTCACATCTTCACTTTTAGCTTGCATTTGGAGGGACAACACCCAATATGATCTCTCCTCTGTAGTTAACCATGACTCATGGAGTGATGAATCACTCTGCACGAACAAAAAGGTTTTTTTTTTTTTTTTCTTCAAAATACATTTTCTTGGAGATCGAATTGCACAACAATCTTGATTTTGATTTTCCAAAACATGGCCAGCTCTGGTATTCCTTGGGCAAGCTGAGGGCTGAGAAGGTTGCATGGAGAGTAGCAGAGGAGAGCGGGTTAAAACTGGCCACCATATGCGCAGCTCTCACTACCGGACCTGAATTTTACCGGAGAAATCCAACGCCGACAATTGCTTATCTTAAAGGTATTTATTTATCTCTCTTCTTCAACCGCCGGAAAACCCTTTTGCTGTTTCACCAACACCTTGAGCATTTTAATGGATTTTGAGTGTCAAAATGCAGGAGCGCAAGAGATGTATGCAAATGGGTTACTAGCAACCGTTGATGTAAACAGATTGGCTGGGGCACATGTACGTGTTTTCGAGGCAATGGACAAGAATGCACGAAGGAGATATCTTTGCTTTGACAACTTTGTTGGAAGGGACGAAGCAGAAAAGCTAGCACGTGAACTAGAAATGCCAATAAACAGGATTTGTGGGGATGTTTCCGGCGACATTCCGGCTCGGTTTCAGCTGTCTAATGAGAAGCTTTCTGGTCTCATGTCAACAACATTCCGATCTTGTTACGGTGAACGCTAGAGACCGAATTAGGCCTTCATGTGATCACCCTCTAAAGGGAGAGAAAATAAGAGCTCAAACATATTCCACACCTTTATTTTATTTTCACTTTGTGAACTACCTACTTATGAAGGACAAATTTGAAACCCGTGGAATAAGGCACCTAAATCCAACAAGTCTAACCGTTTTACAGCTTTGCATTCGATAATTCTTTTTCTAGTAAACATAAAGTAGTTTCGATTGTGATGGTACCAATTTCAGAACAAGAATGTGAAACTGGTAAAATTAGTCCCAACTAAACTGATTAAAATTCTTTCAATTTCAACTGAAATAGAAAATATCTATTTTATAATTAAGAATAAATTTAAATGACAAATGATTACTTCCGCTTTAATGAATTAAGGATATCGATTATAGTTCAAATATCAAATTTGTCTTTCCTTCAATTTTTAAATGAAAGGCCGGATAAGAGTAACATCTCAAATTATTTTTTATATTAAAAATTTAATAGACACAAAAATATCCCCTTTCTTTTTCTTTTTCTTTTTTTCAATTTTAAAGAAAAAAATTTATTATCAAATTTTCATTGAAATTTAAAAAGTTAGAACAGATCCTCTCACATCCAAAATAAACTTGAAAATATCCAATTCATAGCATGGCAAGAAAAAATTCTAAAACTACAAATAAGACAATTATCCATTAACAAAAAATAATAATAAAATATTATTTTCATATTAACAAAAATGATAATAAAAGAAGGAAAATGGGGTGGCCGAAACAAAATCTTAAAATAAAAAAAAGTTAGGCCCTTGAGGGTGGCTTTGGCCACCAGACCAGCCATCTAGCCCCCACGCCCAACATGAATGGTTTAGATTTGGCCCTTGAAGGTGGCCAAAGCCACCCAGCCCCCAACGGGGGTGGCCAATCATTTCATTTTTTTTATTATTTTATTTTATATTTTCTTTTTAATATAAAAAATTTATTTTAATATTATTTTTCGTTAGTAAATAGGTGTCTTATTTGTGGCTCTAAAAATCCTAATCATAAACTGAATATTCTCTGGATGGGAGAAGATTCTTACAAAATTACAAGCTAACCCATTTAAGGTTTGGCAAGTCCTTAATTGACCCAAAAAAAAAAACCCCACAATTCCTGATTTGAGGTCGAAAACTAAATACTTTCTGGTGAATTACATCAAAAATAAAATCCTCATTTTATAAAATAAGATAATAAAAAAAAAAAAAAACCACCCAATTAAAAATAAGGATTAAGGTCTTGTTTGGTTTGTTTTCTTTTCTTCTGCCAGACAACCCAAAATGAAATCCCGGGTTTTGGCACTTTGTTCGAGTTCCAGAGGAAGAAGATAGATAAGTCCGAAGATCAGGCTATTGATCTTGATCTAATCCCTCCCCCTCTGTTCTACTTGCTAGAGAAAGAGAAGGTTTGGAGATTCGTGACAAAACACTTTATCAAACAAACAAACAAACAAACATTCCCTAAGATTTTGGGCGAAATATTCCTCTTCTTCGCACAAACCTTTCCTTCAAACATCACATAAAAGCAAAAATAACAAATATAAGACATTAAAACCCATTTTTTTATATCAAAATGTCTTTCATGATCATCAAATCAAATGCAGTTCGAGACAATAACAAAAGATGAAGAAACAATAGGAAATTAAATAGGACCAAAAGATTAAGAAAAGAAAAAAAGCAATGGGGCTCAGAGTGTTGCTTTGTCTGCTCAAGGAAGAGCTTGTGAAGGCTCTTCTCATACAAGAGGTGTCAGAAATTTAAAGCACTCTTCATCTTTGCCCGCTTAACAGAGAGAAACTCTAATTTCTCCCAAAACAAAATTCAATTGGAAACTGATTGCAGTCAGATACAGAGAGAAGGGGGGGCGGGGGCGAGACTGAATTAGGGTTTCGAATGTGTGAATACAGAGAGGGATGAGTATAGAATTTATAGATTATTTTTGGGCTTAGTTGGACCCAGCCCATTGAAGGGAGCCTTCCATTGTTAAAGCCAATGGACTGGGAAAACAAGTAGAGAAATGTGACGGTGTTTATCATTTGTTACTTCAGTCGTCCACTCGTCCTAGTCTTGACTCTTGGATCTCAAATGACCTAATTAAATATACTAATCAATCATTTACAAATATATAAAATGAGAAGTGCTAAGGAGTCAAACAAATGAACTCAAAAAAATTTTCAAACTGACGTGGCAGACAAAGGAGAGAGAATTGTATTTTTTTTAATTAAAAAACCCTTGCCACATTAGTTTGAAAATTTTTCTGGATTCATTTGTTTGGCTCTCTAGCACTTCTCATAAAATAATATAATATATAATATTTTTAAAGACGGAATTAATCCATTTATAAACTTTGGAAAGAATATTGAAAGGACTGCCTACTTATGTAGTTACTATATAATAAAATATTAATTAAATAATTAAATTTATTATTTTTATCAGTTTATTCTACTAACTAAGATAACTTATATCAAAATAAAAGTTATGAAATCAAATCATAAACTTTTGTCTCCCTATTTCAATTTGATTATGGGTGAGTTTGTGAACAACCCAATTGGTTTGAAACTTCATTTGTTGTATTATAAGGGGGCTACTGTTGTACTCAGGACTTACCCCTTCAAAATTTTAGAAATTTCATAAAATTTATATATTTTTATAAGATATACCTCCCAAAATTAATTGTTTCTTCCTAAAAAAAAAAAAAAAAGGGGTAGGGTATATGAGAGAGTGCCTCTAGCACTTTTGTAGCCTTAGTGTGTGCTTCTCTTAGGCCTTCTTGGCCTTTCTTAGTAGTCGGGCCTTGGAGGCCTGATGGTGCGTAGTATGATCCTTCAGTAATTCTTCAATTTTTAAAAGATTTGGGCCTGTTAATTTATAGGCTCTCCAGTAGGCCATCGATTCCTTTGATTGATAAGTGTGTTGACCGGACCATGAAAATCTGAATTTGTCTTGTGGCGCCCTTTCAACAATTAATGAAAATTCATTTGCGCATTTAGCTTTCAAGCTTTGCTGAAGGTTTTGATTGTTAGAAGCATATGCTGCTTATCCTCAAGTGTATTTTGTCGAGCATATCTTTGTTCATGGAGTCAACAAAGATGGAAGCAAGTCATGATTCTGTTCCTCGAAATCATAAAGTTGACTTATCTAGATTGCTGTTTGAAACATTGAAGAATGGTTTCTTTCACTTACCGTTAGAACTTCAGGCATGGGAAGCAGTAAAAAGATGGAAACCAACATTTCTATGCTCTGTTTCTTTCTGCTTCATCTGCAGAAAGAGGAAGAAGGAAACTACTAGTTGGGACCATTAGAGCTAGCCCAAGCCCTCTAGCATGAAACAGGAAAAAACACATAATTATGGCATGTGGAAATTTCCTCAAGCAAAGGGGCAGCTGAATCAGCCAGAGAGATCTTGGAATGGAGGAGATTATGATCAATTGGATGCCCCTCCATGAGCACTGAGCAGGGATTGTGACTAATTTCTTCAACACTAATATTTTTTATTATTATTATTTTTTTAAATTCAAGAAGTTGCAATAGATCTATGTTTTGCTTACTATATTGTTGGAAATTTCATATTGCCTGGGTATTAAGGATATTGGCCATTTATAAGGATAAGGGAAACCTCAACTCTTGAGTTAGCTTTTGGGCTGAGTAAGGCCCAAGACCCATTTTTAACATAGTATCAGAGCTTAGCCCAATTGGTTATGGCCCACCGTCACCCATTGTTGCACGTGTTGGCTTGGATGTCCTCCTGCCACACCCCTATCATGTTAGAAATGGGTCTTGGGCCTAACTCAACCCAAAAGCTAGCTCAATTAATTGAATGTGGCCCACCGTCACCCATTGTCGCACGTGTTGGCTTGGATGTCCTCCCGCCACACGTGAGGGGGCGTGTTGGAAGTTCCACATTGCTTGGGTATTAAGGATATTGGTCATTTATAAGGGTAATGGAAAACTTCAACTCTTGAGTCTTAAGTTAGCTTTTGGGTTGAGTTAGGCCCAAGACCCATTTCTAACATATATTTAATACATTTCTTACTAGTTTGTTGTTTAGTGGTGATGTCAAGGCCTTGTTTGGTAAAACACAATTTTAAAATAACTATCAACAAACAATTCAAAATGCAAAACACTTCTTACATTTACGATATCAAAAAGCTGTGTTGGTCCTCCGGACAGGCCTCATGGGTCTGATTTGCTTCAGTCAGGAGATTATCAAACAGATAACATTGCTTAGAATCTCCATGTCAAGACCTTTTGAAGCTGTATATATTAATTACTAGTTTCAGTTTTACTGATCCTGGTGGAGAGTGGAGAGTGGAGAGTGGAGAGTACCCATGACCATGACCACATTGCTCTGCCCATTTCCTATTAGTTTAAAGGAAGTTGAATGTGGGTGCACGTGCATGACTCATGCAAAGTGAAAGAAACCAAACTGAAGTGCAGGATGTGGAAAAAGAGCTAGGTTGAAGAGGAACACTTCCCTATATTCCCTGGCATCGGTACTCATGAAACCAATGCTCACTGCTCAAACACCATTTTTATATTCTGATTCCCCTGAGTTTTTATATAAGAAAATAACTTTCATTTCTTGACAAAGGTTTAAGATCAGTAACTTAAACAGATTAAAAGGCATATATATATACGTCGGCACACACATTGCCACACACACAAAGAGATTCTGAGTTCAGAAATGATAGATAAACAAGATCTTAAATCATCAAGGCACCCCAGATCATCAGATCCAAGTTCTGTTTGTTTTCTCAGACGAAGAGCAATTCCAAGATCAATTTTGAAGTTCAACCATCTTGTAGAGGCAGCTGTGAGCTTGCGGCTGCATTGACTTCTCGATCAATTTCCTTCTTGTATCCCCAGGTAAATTCTTCGTCATCACCTTCACATTTACATGCAACTTAATTTCTTTCTGCTCGAAAAATTGCACTCCAAATGCTCGATCATTTTCTTGCAAGTCCTGAAAATTGTTTCCAATGCAAAACATTGGCTAAAAACCGTTGACTGCTGTAATAGATCTTAGCACAACCATTGGTGCATTAGCCCCTTCAAAGCGAAACATTCTTATTTTTCTCTAATGAGTACACTAGTTGTCATAATCATTTAGCCCCATTGTAGAAATGATCCAATTTATTGAGCAGGATCCGTCTCAATACTTGTTCGTTCTTGATAAATCACTAGTTACTTCAAGAGAAATATCAAATATCTAACTCAAGCAAGAGTAAATTGTAAAATCCGAATTCAAATTCATAATCTTTGTTAAGTCTATGCGATTGTAGTAGGCATAATATTGGCAGACAAGTTAATCAAACTGTTTGGAATATATAGACAAAAACAGAGACTACATTTTGATGAAGACTATCTTAATTTTATGGTAGAATGGATTCAACCGAACAACTCTTTACACAATCATTTGTGAAATGGAATTCAAGAAGTGTGACAAATGTTTATATAGTCAGTGGTGTCAAATCAACTAAAAAAAAAAAAAAAAAAAAAAGGTTGAGAAGAATTATCTTCCCAAACAAGCCCATCATTCAACCATGGAATTACACAAAAGAAATATTAGAAGTCTATTAATATAGTTTATAGAGTCTTAAATCATCAATTATCTTAAAATCTTATGTTGATAAGAAACGGTAAATTTATGATTTGTAATTTAAAAATGCGTTTTTTAAAAGTGTTTGGTAAAATTGTAATTTTATCTTTAAAATTATGGGGTTTTTTTTTTTTTTTTTTTCACAGTGGTAAAAAATGTATATATTTTTTAAAATGAGTATGGGAGGTTTGGCATAAGAATCAGACCTGACGAGTTAACAATTATTTTACCACCTCCTTCACATGGCAAGTACAAATGTATTTTCGATAAATCCTAGTCAACCTTGTTCTTGGAAACAAAAACTTATTTTATTAACAACATATTTTATTTTTTTTGTGGGTCCACTAATGTTTTCTTTTGGATCTCTCTTTCTTCATGGACCACGTTGTTGGGCTCATTTCTTGTGGTGGCCGGATCACTTTCATTTGGTCAAGTGAAAAGCCCTTTATGATTTTTTTTTTTTTACTTGAAGCAGAACTTGATGTTTCTAAAATTAGGAAATTGATAGGATATTGCCTTTTACTTTGTCATGCTCATACAGTGTCTTTTAATTTGCTGTTTCAGTACACCAATAAAAAGTTCTTACACATATTTTCAGAGGAATAAAATGACCACTTGTATGTTCCTCATATGACAACGACCTACAATTGAACATATTATGATGGCTTGTAATTGTATTTAATATAATAAAGAGTTAATATTGATTAGCCATTAATGAACAAGTTAAGAATGATTAGAGCATGTATGGTAATTTCACTTTATTATCTAAGTTAAGGATTTAAGAGTGGGGAAATGCTCAGGGCAGTACAGCGCGATATGATTATGTCAGTCAGAATCAAATTTAATTGTTTAGTGGTTAACACTGTAAAAGCCAGATAAACTTACAAACTGACGTAAAATAATTAAATTTGATTGTGATTAACGTTACAATGCCTGAGCGGACCGGATTCGCCAAGATAAAAGACAATAAAAGACACGACATGACCAGAGTGGATGGAGTAATGGTGGATTGAAAAGCTGATGATATTCCAGGACAATTGAATGCTGAAGATGAAGAGGTTGTGCAAAGGACAAGGGCAAGACTTGTTGCAAAGCTGAATTAGGCATGGGACATGACATGATCCATCCTATTCAAGAAAATACAATTGAGGGAAATTCTTTCATGAACTTGGCCTCTGCTTGCCCTGTCTCGTCTCACTCACATTCCATTATCACTCTCACCTTTTTCATTCAAGGCAAAATATTGTAACCACACTGTCCACACAACACAACATCTTTAACAGCTGTTTCTTTTTCTTCTATGCCCCCTCACAACAACTATCTCCATTTCCCGGCTAACTTAATCATATCATTAGAGCACTTTTTAAAACCAAATTAACTTTCTTAAATTTGGATAAAATCTCTCCCATTGACTTTCTTAGAAATTTCTTAAACTATTATTTGCTCGAATTATTAGAAATTCGAATGATTTGTTTCATATTCTTAGTGCCCCCTTTAAGGTATTAACAGTAAGCTACAAGTACCAAAATCACTTTAAGCAAGACAAGAGAGACCAAGTCCCAGTACCCATGGACCCTCAGGACACGTGGCTTCAGCTCTCTCAAAATAATGACATTGACCCTTTTATCCTTTCAGAATTACTAGGATAAAAATGCATGAAGAGCCCTTTCATTTCCTGTACGTATGACATCAAAAGCCTCCTAGAAAATGATCTAGTGCTAAGGTAGCAGCAGAGGCAGGGGAATGAGAGAAAATGTAGAGAGAAGAAATTGAAAATATTCAAAGGCTTTTCATCTTTTGCAGACGACTTGGGACTTGTTGGTCAAGAAATCAAATGGAGGAGAACCCGCCTCGTGTTTCACGTACAAAAGGGACCCACGAAGGCCCGAGAGCCGGACCCACAAGGAAGAGTCGGCACAGTAGCTTTGATGATGGCGGAGATCAGATCGAGTGTTCTGGCAAGCATTGCCGGGCATGCACCGCCGGGTTGGTAGCCGACTGCGTGGCGCTCTGTTGCTGCCCGTGCGCTGTGGTGAACCTTCTCGCTCTTGCATTTGTGAAGGTCCCGTGGATGGTGGGGAGGAGATGCTTGGGACTGGGAAAAGAGAAGGGTCGTCAGAGGCTGGAAAGGAAGAGGAAATGCAGGAGAAGTGAGATTGACTGCGTGGTGGAGAGGGATGGCAATGGGAGAAAGACGACGGCGGTGGCGGAGGAGGAGGGAAAAATGGCGGAAATCGCATCTGGGTTTGGTGAGGAAGAGGAAGAGAGAATGTTTGAAGCAGAGAAGGTTTGGCTAGAGTTGTACCAGGTTGGTCATTTGGGTTTTGGAAGGGTTTCATTCACTGGAATTTAATCGCTGGGTAAGGGCAATTAGGGAAGAATAAAGGGTAAATATTTTGTTATTTAGTTGTCTCTAATTAAGCATTACCCCATGGGCTTTGGGGGTATATAGGTGTCACCACTCCAAAATTAAGCTTGGCCTTGATGGGGAAGATGAAGAGATTTTCTACGATTCTGCAAGAACTAGATATTCTCTTCTAAAGATCATGTCTCTCTTTCTGAATTGTATTTTGATCCACTTGTTGTCTTTGATTTTCAACTTCAATTGGTTTGTACCTTCAACTTCTAGCTTTCTAGTTACTAATAAGTAGTTATTTATGGCATTATCAAATGTTATTTTGGCTAGGGAAAGAGCTAAAATGGAAGCAAAAAAGTTGCATTTGACTCAATAATTTGAAGAAATATTTGGTAGGCTCACCAAATTTAGTGCGCATTATTCCCTTACCAAGTGTAAAAATAAACTATTTTTTAATATTTAGCATTTTTTTCTCCACTTTAGAATAAAAAAATATTTAAATAAAATAACTAAAATAAAAAATTGCGATGTAAAATGCTTTTATGATGTGATATATCTTTTTACAAGTTATCCGGGAGTGAGGGGTAAAGCTAAACACATGCACGCCGGCAAATTTTTTTTTTTTTTTTTTAATATTAAAAAAAAAAACAAAATTTGCCGGGCGTGCTGTGAATCACAACCTGGGAGTGAGATATTATGATGATCCAAAAACGGCAAGATGACAATTGTAGGGAGACCATACATCATAACCAAAAGAGAATAACTTCGGTCAAGATGTGGTCTAAAACCCATTTTTTTACAGCATCTTATAAAAAAGTGGCACATTAGCTGAGAAAACCAAATACAATAAACATGAGAACAACAGATCTTATAAATATAAAAATTTTACAAAATTAATGCAATAAAAGAGACACTGCCTTTCCTCCGCCCAATGCTACCAGATCTTCGGCCTAAAGTTGCCACCCAGACGCCAATCAAAGGTTTGGGAAGGGTGGCCGTTGTCTTCCCCAACCTCAGTTAGCCAATCTGTGCTAGTTTGGCCATTGTTAGACCAGATCTGTGTTGGTTTAGAGTCTGTTTATAATTGCGTTTGAGAAATAGAGCTTTTAAGTCAAAAAGTGTTTTTGGGCAAAAGTTTCATTTTTAAGCTTTTGCCAAAAATGTGTTTTTGTTATTTTTAGACTTTCTGAACCCTTAAAAGCGCTTTTAATTTTTTTACCAAATGAATACTTTTTCCTTCAGACGAACTTTTTGAGTATTAAAAACACTTTAAGGACCCTCAAACACAATCTCAAACAGGCCCTTAGCTATCATCCAGCCAGATTTGTGCCAGTTTGGCCACTGTTGCCATCCTCAATCAATCCGCCACGACTCTAGCCATTGTCTCTTACCAGATCTAGCCACGACACCAACCAACTTCTCTGTCTCTTTGTCTCATTTGCCAACCATCACCATCAGCTGCCCTGAACCCCAATTACCATAGCTTAGGTCAGGGGTGGTTGCTTTGTGGTGGAATGGAGCTTGGGCGGTGTGATGTTTTGTTTATTGGTGGTGTGCATACTAGGTGATGGCTTTGGGCGAAATTTGACAATGGAGTTTGGCCGGAGAGGTGGTGGAGCCTTTTTGTTGATTGTTTTTGTTTTTTTTTTTTTTTTTTAAGTTTCAATACTCTCATAATTATTGTATTTGATATTTTTAAATAATGTGTCAACATCTCATTGGAAGCCGTAAAAATTTACTTTTAAAGCATATTCCGATAGTAGGGGCTCTCTAACCTAAATGAATAAGCTTAAATAACAGGAGGCAGCATGCTGCTAAGAGAGTAGGAAAACTTGTCAATTTCTCGATTTATTCTCATTTCTTTTGTTTGGCATGGGAAGGACTACCACCATATAATTTAAACTTTTTGGATAAGAGTTGGAGAATTTGTTTATAGTGGAAGTGTTAAATTATCATTTATTTTAAAATTTTCAATTAATAAGAAATGAAAATTTTAATTATGTAAATTAATATTTTAACGTGCTTCGTTATTTGTGGACCCAACAATACATAAATTATTTTAATTGAAATGGAGATAAATTATATAGTAAATATTTGAATTGGGGACCTTTTGAGGATCAAATTATAAGAGAACCAAGAACATAGAGCTTTCCCTCCCCTTTTAGCACAAATTCTATATCTTGAAAAAAAAAAGTTACCTTAAACTCCATAAAACTATTTGTTGAAACTTCATGCCACTTGGACCAATTTAATATTTTCTTTGTAAATAAAAAAGAACCTTGTTCAATCAGAACAATCAGAAATTTTTTCAAGTACATCCTTAAATTAAAGAAGAATATGCATTAGATAATTTAAATTCCTTGCCTTTTTATTTGAGCCACTGCCTCTGAACCTTAATATAAGCTTGTCGCATGTTAAATACGTACGTCAATTGAGAAACAAAGAACTCTAATGGCATTTATGGTATTTCGACATTTCACAATCGGACAGGAAACGACTCTGACCCCCCGCCATTTCCTTTACCAAACGACCGACACCTCATTTCAAAAAAACTGCCGGGTGGCACGTGACATGCAGTTTAGCAACTCATAATCTATAAGATGCTAACTTGCGCCATGCGGCGCAATGCGCCTATATGCGTACTCAGGGCGCAGCTTTTGTTCTACAAACTTCGGACTGAGACTAGAGAGAGAGAGAAAGCGAGTTTGAGTTAGTGACTCAGTGAGTGGAAGAAGAAGAAGAAGAGGAAAATGGAGGGCGAGCCGACTCGGATAATGATGGGAGTGAACGAGTCGACTATCAAGGGGTATCCACACGCGTCGATAAGCAGCAAAGGAGCGTTCGAGTGGACCCTCCAGAAGATCGTTCGCTCCAACACCTCCGGCTTCAAGCTCCTCTTCCTTCACGTCCAAGTCCCCGATGAAGACGGTTTTCTCTCTCTCTCTCCCTACCTTACTCTCTCTCTTTGATCGTTGCTTTTTATGCTCTGTTTAGTTTCCGAGAAAACGGAGGAAATGGAAACCCAATTGTTTTCCTGGCCAGGGTTTGTGCGATGTATCGGTTTTTGAAGAATCTCTATTATTTGAAAAGCTGAACAACTTGAAGTGATTTTTAGGTTTTCTGCTATATTATTATTACTTTTATTTCTTTTCTGTGGATCTAAATCTTGAGGAAATTGGTTTTACTTGCGCTGATGGTTGGTTTGGTAATTCCGTGAAATGTAGAAGGGAAACGGATTTGCATGAGAGAAGTAAAAGTTGGCTCTGATTGTGTTGGAATGAGGGGGAGTTGTGTAAAGTGGGTAGATTGGAGGTTTGGTTTTGTTCAATGGTGAAAGCACCGGAGTTGAGTGTTGATTTGATTGAATTTGGAAGCGTCAATCAGAGAAGCTGATGATTGTGGAAACTTGAGCTTGGATACTGTTAGGTGGATGATCGATTTTGAATCTTCTTCCCCATATATTGCTAGTGTTTTTTTTTTTTTGGGGTGAAATACAATTTTTGGTGTCCTTCAAATTTGGCGCAGGTTCGAGTTTCTCTCTAAAATGTAAAAAAATTTAGTCTCTTTCTTGAACAATTGAAATGGGAGCAATGTCGTCCTTGCATCTAATTGAATTGCACATGTGACAGAAGGAAGGCTAATGTGGCACGATTAACAATCTGTCATGTGTGCAATTTAATGTAGGGCTATCTAGATTTGCCTCAATTGCATGTCTCCACCTTTATTCATGATTAGTCTTTCCCTGCATTCCGGGTGAACTATACCTGCTGGAGGTACCTCAATCTTCTTTAGTCTACTAATGTATACTCGGTTTAGTCCTACTTGACCTAGAAACCTCTAGATTCTAAAGTGTCATCTACAAACTTTGAATTGTGCTTCTGCTCTGCGATGCAAACGTATTTGAGTAGAAAACTTGCTTGTGATATGTCCATTAGTTCTTAAACTACTTACAACAGTTATACATATCCTTAACCACATTAATTATTATAGAGGAGCTCCTTTCCAATCCAAAGACCAGCACGTTATCAATCTTCACATGCTTTTTCTCAGTTGATAAAGGCCATATGGAGATCTTACTCATTTCTCTTTATTTCTCCAGTAAATTTCTAAGTAAGAAAATAGCTCTTATGGTTGGTCACCTGGCAGAATACCAAATTGATTTCTGATATTGTTGTTTTGTGTCTTAACTTTCTAAGTGGCATTTAAGTTCTACTTATTTAATTTCCGTATGCTGATCTAAGTTTGAAACTGCACTGCATCTGATGTGAAGAAAATCACCAGCTAATGATGGTATGTTTTAACTTGTTTCTGCTAGGTTTTGATGACATGGATAGCATTTATGCGTCACCTGAAGATTTTAAAAACATGAAGAACAGGGACAGGGCAAGAGGGACTCATCTGCTTGAGTTCTTTGTCACTAGATGTCATGAAATGGGGGTACTGATGTGCTTCTGCTTTGGATCTGTGTGTGTGTGTATGTTATACATCAGTTTTGGATATGTGTGTGTGTTTTTATGTTACATTGGATCAAGTAATATTTGTCTCCAATGTTTATATTGGAATGATTGTAGATTTCTTGTGAGGCATGGATCAAGAGAGGTGATCCCAAAGAAGAAATCTGCCATGAGGTGAAGCGAGTCCAGCCTGATTTTCTTGTTGTAGGAAGCCGGGGTCTTGGCCCTTTTCAGAGGTATGCTTTTAGTGCTTGTTTGAAGACTCAAGTTCCCTCTACCCATTTCTTTGAACATAACTCCGTAATCCATTTTCACTGATTATTGGATATGCACGTTGTCTAGGAAGGGATATTTGTGCTATATCTTGATATATTGTAGGGTATTTCGAAAAGTAATTCCTCTTGCGGACGACACTGCAGGGTTTTTGTAGGAACCGTGAGCGAATTTTGCGCGAAGCATGCTGAGTGCCCTGTCCTCACAATCAAACGCAGGGCAGATGAAGCTCCTCAGGACCCTGTTGATGACTGATTCTTCTAGAAATGTGCTTGATTTGTTTCCCTCTGTTTATAGGCTTCATACCTTCTGTTAGAACACGTGTGAGAATTGCCCCTTGATGTTTATATTTTGCGTCCTGTGGGCTCACACATGGAGCAAACATTCATATGGAGAAAACTATTTCTTCTATATGGTCATCCACTGAGTTTTCAGACTACGTTTTGAGCTTTTTCTTAACCTTGATCTCATTAGTTTCAGCTTATTTGAATTCTGTTATGTGTTCTTTGTGATCTAATTGGAAGGATAATCGTAACACAATGAAACTAAATGAATTCGATTTCCCAGACAAAATAAGTAGCCCTTAACGAATTTTGGGGCGTTCTTTCTCGGAATTAGGCCATTTCTGTAAATTATTCTGATTCTTTTTATGAGGCAAATTACCAAAAAGGGACAGAACTTCGACTCGAGAGAGAGATTCAGCCTCAAATAGGCAAGCAATTCCCACTTCCACTTCGGTTTTGGGAAATTGTTGGTGTTAATAAAACTTTTTTTTAATGATGAACTACTATTAACTTGTACTGCAATCTGTTTTTGGTTTTTTTGTTTTTTGAGGTTCCCCTTCCCCCATTCTTTTGTATTGCTGAGAAAAAAAGAAAGAAAAATACTCCATGTTGATATTATCAATTGAGAGAGAGAGAGAGAGAGTAGAAAAAGTGATAATCTCTATACTAATGGGGCATATTGAACTAGTTCATGTAAAGACTATATAACAAGGCCAACCCATCTGTATCAAGTAAAAACCTACGCACAAAAACAACGGTGAGATAATTAACCCGTACATCCCTACAAACACCCTCAAAAGAAAGTAACATATGTTCCCTAACTCTAAACGTCGGCCTGTGCACGGAGCCAAAATGCTCAGTTTCTCATATTGCCTGACCTACGACCGAGATCCAACCATGGTGCTCACCGTCTCCAGAAGACCTTTTATCTCTCTCTCTAATTGGGATTTCATCTCCGGCGACACTTTCCCACCCGAGTTCTCCAGCATTGAGTTCACCGTCTCAAGTTTCTGCCTCACGAAGTCAAGTTGCGATGGCTGTGAAGCAGATGGCTTCCCTGGAGTCTTGCCTGGAGGAGAAGCTTTTTGTTGCGGTATTTCTCTTAGTTCACGGGTCTTCGTTTCAGGATATAGGAGGCTGAAAGTAACACCGGCAGCTTTGAAAGGGCTGGCATGAAGTGAATGATTTAAGGCTTCTTCTGCGTCGGAGCTCCTTACAAAGGCAACCCGAGCAGTGAAATTGATATAGTACATATCTGTTTCCGCTTCGTTCAGCGCCCCAAACTTTCCATAGATTCTGATGAGATCAGCTTTAGAAGGCAAATGAGATCCTGGGCCGAATGCCACAGAAAGCACTACAGGTGAGGCTTCCCCGTCAGTTTTCTTATCACTCTTCTTCATACCACGTGTTCCACCGTCTTGCTTTGATCGATGCTTATCTAACTTTGCATCTGGTGTTTTAGCAGCTTTAGCTTTCTTTGGTTTAGCTTCATGTGATTCCGCTAACTTTGCATCTGGTGTTTTAGCAGCTTTCTTTGGTTTAGTTTCATGCGACTCCGCTTCTTTGGTCTTCTTCCTCGTCCTCTGTTTGGATTCATGTCCAGGTGATTTGTGGTCAGTATTACTTTGGTCTTTACCCAATGACCCAGGATCAGACTCTAGATTCTTTCTCTTTCTGCCACGTTGACGCTTGTTGTATGCTTTGTAGTTTGATCCATCGCAATAGACTGAGCTTCTGAGTATGGACATAAAGTCCCCAACCATTTCAAGGGATTTGTCTCCCAATGGACATACAGGACCAATAGCTGCACGCCGAACTTCAGATAGCACTTCGATAGAAGAGGCCGCCTTAACTTTATCCGGATCAATGATCAGGATCCGATCTTGTTTTGGTGTTTGAGGACTTGAGATGTCAGACGGGTCTTGCTCCAGACCAAGTTCTTCCGAGAGTTTCTTCTGAAATGTCTCATTACAAGACTTCAGAATTGGAGAGGGCCCAGCAAGGTGGCCTGCAGCCGTTCTCATCCTCTCCCCCATACGAGATTCATTAGAAACTTTAAGGGACTCTGTTTCCATGTCTTTCTTCTTTTGCCCCGTAATTAGATTAGTGAAAGGCGGAGACAAGTACTTGCTCTTCCTCCTCTCCCTTGAGAAAGAGCCCTTTTCAATTTGTGCTTTGGCGTTGCCATCAATTTTTTGAAGACTAGAACGGTTCAACTTCCTTTTCATGGTAACAGGTTCATCATTAGTTGGCTCTTTGCCCACACCACCATCGACTTCAATGCTGACACCTTCATCTTTCTTTCTAACTCTAGATGAACGGCTCTTCCTAGTTTCTTCCTTGCCTCCACTGCCATCACTTTCGACACCTGAAACTTCACTGTTAGTACTTAATGGAGACCCCAAAATCCTGGCCTTTCTCTTAATACCTTGTAACACTTCACTGACCCCATGACCATCATCAGTTACATCGCTGCCTTTCTTCCTCTTATTCGATGATAATGGTGCTGGTTTGCCCGAGATTGTCCCTTCTTTAGCCACATCCCCATCAATGTTCTCTTCCATGATTTCAGCAATACTTTTCTTCTTCCTTCTTTGATACAGCCTATCTCCCAAATCCTCTAGGCTCTTGTGTGTCGCGGTTTGACTGGTCTGGCCGAACTTAGGACTTACCGGTGAAGCAAGCCAATCTTCTGCGAATGGCCCCTGAATTGGAACTTCCACCCTATTATGTATATCCACTATGTCATCATTCAAGTTGTCTTCGAGACCCAGAATTGGTTGTGGTTGATGATATATAGGCAAATGATAACCCCCCTTTGCCCGATAAAAGGCTGCCAGCCGGCTCTTTAACACCCTAAGTCCAAGGGCACTGCATATGGTAATAGTCTGCGCCACATGTTTCACTTCAGCGAGAAGGCCCACTGGTTCAGACAGACTATTTGAAAGCTTCCCAATTCCACCTTCAGGGACAAGAACTGCATCCCTGATTCCTGCATTCACTGCCAATGGTCTATCAAGTCCATCTCCATTCTCCTTAGTTACACAAGAACAAATCATCTCTAGCTCTAAGAGTCTGCCAATCTCATCCACAGCCCTCTGCACGGCATATACAAAGTTCTTTGAGTTACTCTGCCTTGACATCTCTTCAAAATTCTCCTCAAAGGGCTTCAACTGAGAGGGTTGGCACCAAGCAAACGTGCCATCTCCAAAGTATGCCACAAGCAACCGTCCCCTCACTTTCAACTTGGCCGCAAAATCCGAAGCATCCGAAGGATCATATACCTGCCCTGGCCACCACGGGTGACTCCTAATCTTACCCCACACAAAATCACCCACGGAAAACTCATACCCTTCATCAGCCACACTCTCCTCTCCTTCCCCATCCTCGTTCTTACACATATCCTCAATTGGAACCTCAATAATCTCAATTTTCCCATCTTGGTCTCCCCCGTTTTCACTCACAGAACCACCATCCTCTTCATCCCCAAATTCCTCCACCAAAACCCTTCTCTTCTGCACACCATTCTTTGACGTAGCTCCGCCACCTAAACCATTCGCCGCCATTCCCTCAACACCCAAAGTTCCCAACTTTTCAACACGCTCACTCTCACCACAATTTTTAACCTCTATTTCTCTCACTCCCACACTTCCTCTCATCTTCAACAAAGAAGACACTCCACCCAACTCGGACTCCTCAAGCCCACCTTCGTCTACACCCGAAACGTCCTCATATTGTCCCCCGAAACCCTCCTCAACCGAAACCTCCGTCTCAACTACCCGAGTCTCGACCACTTTCACATCCCCACCACCCAAAACCTCCTCTCCATTCATAGACACCGGAAACCCATTCTCTCGGGTCCCCTCTGGACCGGCAGGACTGCCAACACATTCTTTAAGGGGTTTCTCCTCCTTGGCTCGAGGTTTAGCTGTTTCAGCAAGAAGACCAGAACCCCCAGCTAGGGTTTTAGCCCGTGTCTCAACTGTTCCCATTTTCAGGAAACCGTTTTCTCAAGAAAACCAACCGTCACCGCTGAAACGAACACGAAGAAGGAGCAAAACGACAGGTGAATCAAAACATTTCTAGGGTTTGTCTTTCTTGAAGAAGAGCTCCAATGTATGATTTAAATAATACCACCACTAAAAGAATGATTTTATATAAAGGGAAATATAAGCAAATTAATTGATTAGTATAAAAGAAAATACCTCAAGAACTAGGACTAGGGTTTCAAAAGCTTTATCCTTTGGAAGCGATTCTCAAGACCATTTTCCAGAACAGAGTGGAATCAAATTCTTCAAATGAATTTCAAAAAAGAAAATCGAATATCTCGGACATGGGAAACCAAAATATCGCCGCGAAATAGAGGTTCATTTCATTTTCAAGCGGTGGTAACTCGGCAGTATTTTGTTTCTTTCGTTGTCGGTATCGAAAGGTCGCTTTCAGCGTTTTACGTACGTTAGCTGATATTTGCGCTGGTCCCGCACCGCTTCGAGTGCAGAATAGACGGTACTCGCTTCCTTTTGCTTCCATGTTGCTCGAGCGTTTTCGGTGTTCTTCCTGGCCACAACGTGGGTTGTTGTATACAGAGAGTTATGTGATTTTTAGAAACGCAAGAGTGGTGGTGGAACACCTAGGTCAAAAAAGTTGAACAAAAGCGCGCGGAGTCGCGGACTCTTGTTAGATGTGTGACACGTGTCCTAAAAAATTCTCGATAAAATGAAGGCCGTATGTAAAGACGACCATGATTCCCTGCCCTTTTTATCGTTACCGGTTGGTGTTGACACCTAAATACTCACCTATATCAAATGCCTGTGGCGATGCCACGTGGACAACACGAGATCCGGCGGTCACCTATAAAGAAAACACAAAGTAAAATGTATTAAACAATAGTATATATTTACAAAGAAAAAAATAATAATAATAAACAGTAGTATATGGTTGCTGATTTTTTGTTTTATGTTATCAAAATAAATATATTAATTGGTCCAAAAAAAATTATATATATATTAACAAATAATTTAAAACATTAAATATATATTTTTTTTATAAATTTGCATTCTCTCATTATGAGTTAATTTATTGTTTAATGTGACAATCCTAGGCTCCTACTCCTAGCTACTCTGTGCTGGCTGGTCAAGGTTGTCAAGTGGCCATCTTGATGTCGTTTGAATGGTCGTGCGACCAATTTTCTCGTTCTATAGACTTATTTTTAGATTTATTAATATTAAAAATTATTTTCAAATTAATATTTATAACAAATAATAATTAACATTCAAAAACAAATATTACAAACTTAGGTAAATTTAAATGATTGAATACCCTAAAATTTTTAGAAAATCCAAAGTAAACATGTTATATGTAATATGCATCATATCACGGTGGAAAGCGATGACTCTTATGTGGATCACTTTTTGATCGTTTTATAATGTTAGCCAATAAAATTTGCAACCCACTTTGGATGTTTTCCAGCTTCTCTTTCTCCACCGTCAATCACCGCCCTCCTTATGAAATCTACCACAAAAAAAAAAGAGTCTTATATCATTTTTTTTTTAAAAAAAAAAAAAAACTACACTTTTTACATGTAAAAAGACAAGTACCATTTTTATAGATTAAGTTATAGTTTGAAAGAAAACTCTATCACCCCCTTTCAATAAAAACCAATCAATTTGCAATGTACTTTTTACACTTTAAAAAGTTTATTCAATCATCTCAAACTATATATTATACACTTCCACCGAAAAATGCAGGCATATGTGACTCACAAGTGACATAAAATTGTCCATTATAATTTATACCCCTACAAGATGTATGAAAAATAAAACCATGCCTTTAGATTTAAAATTTTTTGTTACAAAAAAAAAAAGGCTAATACTTGTGCAGGAGTAATATTATAAGTCCTCTTACAGTCATCTTATGATCCTCCCAAATGTGATGTGGCTTTTAAAATTACCGTTAAATTTGAGATGTAATATATTGAACTTTGATCTATTGGTAATTTTAAAAGCTACATTACATTTGAGATGACTTCAAAAAAACTTATAAGATTACTTGGCAGGACTTCTTCCGGGTATATTTGGGGAAAGTGCTAATCCCAATCACGGCTCATAAAGGAGATCTATGGGCAACTGCCCAAGTGGGACTATAGGTTGGCCGCATATATCATATATGTGTAATGGCATTTTGATTGTAATAAAGGGCCGAGGGACTCTCTTCAACTCTTGAATTTCTTAGGCAAGAGAAAATGGAGCACAATAGTTCTCCTTTCAGGGTTTTTTTTTTTTTTTAAAAAAAATAAAAATAAAATTATGCAAGAATATTATCATCATTTAGACTCACGCGTCATATTTTTAATTGGAGTTAACAAAAAATCTCAACGAAAAGGTAAGTGAAAGGATTAAGTAGTTAAAGATGATCAATTGCAACCATAAAAATTTGAGAAACATTGTAAATAGGTTGGTAATTGGAAATGGTAAGAGTAGTTTTAAAATAATAAAAATATATTTACATGCCCTTTACATACTGAACACTAATCCAGACTAAATCCACAACACAAGTTTCTTTACTTTTATCCAAGGCCTTTAATAATTTTCACGATTTTCTAACTATTTACTTAACAACCTTTTTTTTCTCTCTCCTTATTTTTATAGTAAGATTGAAGATTTGGTTTCTTGTCCATCATTATACTTATATTTATGAGTTAGTTTATATGCTTGGAAATTGGAATTTCATTCCTCTCCGTTAGATTTCAGTCTCAGATGTGCTCTCTTTCAGACCTAAGAAATCTTATTGGGGAAATGAGAGAAAAGCCATCTAATAGTTTAAGAAATTGAACTCCTTTTTCAATGCATCATATTAGGGTTTTGACTCGTACAATATATACATATGGGTTGTAATCATATTCTTTATTAAAATACAGATATCAAAACTGCAAATAATGACACTCAGCTATTCTAAAATCAAATACATAAACTTGAAACCCTTGAGGTAATCACCAAAAAATACATTGAAAAAGGAAGTGTGTACTTAATTTTTCCTAAACATTGCAACAACGCAGCAAGATGTTGTAAGAACATAGTAGACATGTTAATGCAACCTCCTCTGCCATTCAATCGCACTGTGAAATTAACGCTTATCAAAGACCCACAGAAAACACTAACTTCTCTTCAGCGCAATTGAAAACACAATGCAATAATCTGACATTAAATACTAAAATCTCCAAGTTCAAAGCATGTTATCAAAATTTCAGGAATAGCCTATTTTTGTAGAATCTATCCAAGTTATGAAATACAGTTCATTTTCACAAATTCATTCTCTTTTGCAATTCAACAAACACAAGGTGAGCACGGAGACTCAGTTTCATTACACCGTGAAATTTCATTCAAGTAAGAACAACAATCAATCACATTCCACTGTACCGCCAAACTACTAGCATAACTACCCTCAAATCACAAGAACTAAGCAACAAAAATCAAACAATGCCGATCTTAGCACCAGCCTCCTCGAGCAGCTTCTTGGCCTCCTCGGCCTCGTCCTTGGACACGCCCTCCTTGAACTTCTTGGGCAGGCCTTCGATGAGCTCCTTGGCCTCCTTGAGCGCCAGGCTCGTGAGGGCCCTGACCGCCTTGATCACCGATATGCGCGAGCTGCTGGGCACGTCCTCGATTACCACGTCGAACTCGGTCTTCTCCTCGACAACCGCGGGGGCGTCTCCGGCGCCCGCGCCGGGGGCTACGGCAACGGCAGCAGGGGCGAAGGCCGCGGCGGACACGCCAAGCTTGTCCTGGAGGTAGTCAACAAGCACGCGCGCCTCCTCGAGCGTGAGGCCGGAGATTTCTGCTCCGAGCTTCTCGATCTTCTCGGGGGCCGCCACGGCGGAGATAGGGCGGAGATGGGTCAACCGGTGGGTGAGGCTAAGAGGGGTGGAGGGGAAGGTGAGGAGGGTGGTGGGTTTGGATGTGTGCGTAGGATAAGGGGAGGAGGTGGGCGTAGGATAAGAGAGACATCGAAGTGTGAGTGTTGAGAGAGTGCTCGCCATTTTTCTTCGAGAGTCTGAGAGAGGGTGTGTGAAGAGAGAAGAGGATAGGATAAGGGATATACGGGGCTCTGGAAAATATAGGCGAGGCTTTGGTTTTGGTATTTTGGCTGACGAAAATGCCCTTGTGGAGTGCTAAAAATATTGGATCGGAGATGGGTGGCCTTGAAGGAAAAAATAAATAAAAGTAGGGGCATTCGGAGAATCGAACTCCGGACCTCTCGCACCCAAAGCGAGAATCATACCACTAGACCAAATGCCCTCTTGTTGATTGGATGCTTTGTGTTTGAGTATTAACATTTCTTTTGTATGACTCCAAAGCATCGCAATAACACCTACCCTAGTCATCTCAATTTAATGACTGCAAAGGGCATGATGATACCATTGAGGATATTTAAGAATTAGTCAAAGATTTAGCCACGTAGAGCATTGTGCAATCAGCAGAAAATTGAAAGATGCCTTGTGAAACTTTCTCGAATAGTAACCCTAATCACAAAAGCTCATTATAGGCTCTGTTTATTAGCGTGTGACATAAAAACCCAAAATTACTTTTGTGATTCAATTTTTTTGTTAATATTTTTATTTTGATAAAAAATAAAAAAAATAAAAGACATATGGCAAATATAGTATGGGAAAGACACAGACGGATTGCGTCTTTCCTAATCAAGTTTTGAGGAGCTTAAGACCTTAGAAATAGATTCAGGGACTGATTGCAAAATGCAAACTCATGACTCAATTCATTCAACGTCATGATAATGAGTAATGATGCATTTGCATGATGAACCTGAAATTAACTTCACTATTTCTTCCCCTCAACCAGTGAGTGTTGTAAATGGCTGGTTCTGTCACAAAATTCACAAAAGAAAGTAGAGATATCAGAGAAACTACCAATTTTCTATAAAGATTATGTAATTTTGTATTAAATAATATTGTGGAACAACAATGATCAGCTACGATCAAGTACTAAAAATCTCCTAGCCCTATGAATGCTATAACGCGGTTACACAGATTGTAATGAGCAACACCAATAGCCTTTCAGCTGTCACCACAACCAAAACAGTTTGTTTACCACCTTCTGCGCCGCCTCCCATACCAGTATGCAAATGCAGCTATTGAAGAAGCCACAATAACACCAGCAGCTGCATGGAAAGCATAAATTGGTCTTCCCAGAACAACACCAGAACCGCTAACATCGACAGGCGGCAACGGCAGCGGTTTCTGACTAACCGTCAATGCAAAGCTCAAACCCTGCCTTTCCATCTCAGCCAGGTCTTCAATCGCGGGCTTGAGCCTGGTGGCCTTGGCTAGAGCGTTGTACTCTTCTTTGGTTCCACCTTCAAGGAAAGATCCAACGAGGTGACCTTTGCTTACCCAGTAAGCCCCAAATGTACTTCCTGAGAAATCCCCAAAATGGACTACTTCCCCCGAGTTGTCCCCATAAAACTGCCAAGACATTGTGAAGATTCTGGAGTAAAAGAAAGGTAAGTAGTCAAATTCACCCGTTTTTTCATGTTCCATTATTGCAGCAACAGCATGTCTTGCAGTCTTTCGAGCTGAGTCCACGTGTTCAAGCCTGCGAGTTTCACCAAATAGTTTAACTGGAAATGCTGCAACATCACCAACAGCATAGACTGAGCTGTTGCTCGACTGCAACTTTCCATTCACTTTGATCCCACCCTTATCCAAAGTTAGTTGGCCTTCAAACAAGCTTGTGTTTGGACGGATTCCTATACCCACAACCACCATGTCTGCAGGTAGCTGACTTCCATCTCTAAGATTAACGGCAGTGACCTATAACAAGTTGTTACAATATTAATTAAATGATGAAAAAGCCACTTCAAAGGTCAAATGGATGCACAATTCATATTAGCTTGCTAGTATGGAAACAATATGACTTGGCTTTTAAATAATTAAAAAGGAAAATTACTATTATTGTTGCTATATTATAATTATTATTATCAATATTGTTAGTCTTAGAAATATTAATTAAATGATTACATTCATTATTTTTTATTAGCTTAAACTTTTAGAATAATGGTAATCTAATAGCAATAGTTCTAAGCTCAAACTCTACTCCACAATGACCTCTATTTTAGTTAAATATCTCATTTGATGGGTCTTATTTATTCAGAATAAGTTTGAACTTACACATGAGAAGGGGGGAGGGAGGTGTTAGAGAATATTAATTAGATTATTAAATTCATTATTTTATATTGGCTTAAGTTTTTTGGATAAATGATAATTAACAATTATTACTAATATGAGTATTATTATCATTTTAAGAAATGACCATAGACATCCTATTCTCCAGTTAGTTGAAGCCAGTTTCCTTAATTTGGGATATAAAAGTCGTCAAAGGTATCAACCTTTTCACATTCCAAACTTGGGGACTTCTGCCCCACCTTTCTGTTCTACTATGGAACCCAAAAGAGATCCTCTCAAGGCAGCATAACATTTACCTTCCCATTGGAGTCAATATCAAATGATGACAAAACAGTTCCTTTAATGAATTGTACTCCTTTGGACTTGTAATAATCTTCATAATAACTTGCAATCTTGGGAGTAAACAAACGAGCCACTGCATCATTAGGAAAAAAGAAGAAGGAATAGAAAAAAAATTCTCATCAGTCAGTCATCTTATTGAAAAAAATATATAAGAATGACCAAAATGACTACAATAATATTCCAGAATACGTCTAACTACCCCTTGGACAGATTTATCCAGTAAACTAACGGATCCAATAAACAAGTAAAAGGAAGTATCAGACACTTACTGCAATGTGCTTCTGGGAAAACCATGGTTACATTTATTTTATTAATCACCAAAGATGCAGCACACTCCATTCCAATGTAGCCACCACCAATGACAACAGCATTCCCACCAGCACAGGATTGCATCAAGTTTAAAATCCTATTTGCGTCATTGTAATCTCGTAGATAGCACACATTTTCAGCATCTGATCCACTCACTCCAAATTCTTCAAGCTTCAAAGCCTACAATCAACTCAGACTAATCAATTAAAGCCAGAAAGCCACACATATTTTCATATGGATAAAAGTTGAGAACGTCTGACAATTTGATAGGCCAAACACATCTACACAAAATTTACTATTTTGACAAAATCAAAGAACTCTTTTGACATTAGGATCTTGCCTTATTTATAACATGGAACAAAGAGAAAAACAAATCAAGGCATAAGCTCTTAAAAAAATCCGTTAGTGTATGTTTAGACCTAGGCATCTAGCACACTACCGTATAATTCCAATTTCATATTTGTCCAAGGGAAGTGATCCTGCCATTGCAACTATCACCAAATTCAATGGAAAACGATATCCTTAGCATATCTGTCATTTTCCCAAGGGCAAATGCTTCTTCCTTCTATATGCAATATGCATTTATTGATTACTAATAACACCGGCTTACTATTAAAAGCAAAATAAATATTAGTCTATTAAAGATTAGTTCTAATACCCGAGCACCTGTAGCAATGATGAGAATCTTGTAACTTATAGTCTCCCCAGCAGCTGTTAATAATGTCTTACGCCTTACATCGGCCGACTTGATTCGAGTTCCAAGAACTAATTCAATTCCTACAAAAAAATGATCCAGATTCCAAAAATAAATTCTTTTATCGAGCAGAAACATACACCGAACTTTACAAGATTCCAATCAACCGACACAATACATATAAAAAACGAATATCAACAGAAAAGAAATGCCGCTTAAGCATACTAATATGATTACCGTGTTCCTTATACCACTTAAGGGTTAGCCTTTCCTCATTATCACCAACGCATGTATGAAATGATGAAAGGGGTGAACGAGCTGCATGTTAGCACTTGTTCAGTAACCAATTCAGATATGAATTTAATGAGAAAGATGAAAGAAATAGGAAAAAAATGAAGCAAAAAATAATAAGCATTTGCACATCGATTGAGAATTAGGAAACAAATTAATTTCCACCTTACACAAAGTGCTAGCCTAAAACTCCAGAATTCTTGCCCTTGAGCAAATGTCATATTGATGTCCAGATACCAACAGAGCAAGAGTTTGATACATGATTAGCTAATTTACCAGGTTAATTATACTTTGTTGAGGTAATAATTTATATTAAAGAATTAAGCAAGCACTACAGTCTACAGCAGTTTTTTTTTTTTTAATTTATTTGTGGTGGTGGTGGGTTGGGGGGTGGGGGTTGTTCCTCATGAACAAAATTTTAGATACAAGCATGGGGGTGGAACTAGGATTTTAGCTATGCGGGGGCGAAATTAAAAAACACAATTAAGGGAGTAAAAATTTGATTTTAAAAGAATTATAGGGCCATTTTAAAAAATTGGGGAACATTTCCGCCTCTGGATTCAAGGCTCAAGGTTTAGTAATTTTCCTCCCAAGGGGCCAACCAAAAACACTAAAATTAATATATAATACATAATGCTCCTATACAGGTAGGAGCAGGAGACAAGTTCCCAACTAACATGACCATTTTTTAACAAATGCAGAATTCATCTTTCGTGGTAAGAAGCGTCAGATATCTGGTGATTAAAAAGAACGAAGACAACAGTCACTTCACAAGGTTCTATCATCCATGATGTGAATGCATACCTTCAGGAAGTAAAAATCCTTTGCTTAATGCAGGTCTCTCATAAGGCGCAACCTGACAAAGAAAATGTGGCAGAACATTATTTACTTTAAAAATAAAAAATAAAATGTTTTCTTAATAAACTTAACTCATATCTTACAATATTACCAACAAAAAAAAAAAAAAAACTCATATCTTACAAACAACTCAAACAAATTACAAGACATGAGAAGTCCAATATTTAGTATCCTACAAGAATCATTTCATGCGCATATGAGGCTTATAAGGTTCCATGTCATGCTCTGTCCCTAGGAATTCCAATTCACACAATATATGTCCCAATTTTTATGGCATAACTATAGTTCTCAAAAATCTCTCATCCAATTCGCATTAAACTCTCATCACCGCAAACTAAAATATAATGGCCATTATGGAGAATCAAAGGAGCTATTAACCATGTGTTGGAATTAGATGTCATGATTGATGCCATTATACTTATTAAGCAATTTGAAATTCCGTCAAAAATATTAGAACTCTTGCTTGAAGCAACAAACAGAACAAGAATTTAAACTTAAATTAGAGATATACATGTTCGTGGGTATTTAAGCATGTGTTGGAATCGAAAATTCACTATTCTAAATACCCAAAACTGTTGGCATTTAGCTAATAGAATATGACAAACTAACGTAAGCTGTTGTTCTTCAGAATACTCAACAATCTTCAAAATAGAGAGTGCACCAACGCCCTCTTTTAAATTCATAAGCTAAATTTATCAACGATTCACATTCATATCTCGCACAAACCAATCCTGAAAGAAAAGAAATCAATCATAAACTAAATTTCTGGACGACTTTAAGGCTACATAAAAGTATACGACAATTGACGATTACCCAACTGCAAAAAACGCATAAATACCCATTAACGATGTGCACCCAATGAACTCTCAAAGAGGAAAAAAAAAAAAAAGAGAGAGAGAGAAAGAGAGAATTAGCTCACTGATTCTTCAGAGATTATGCAGAGTTCACCCTGAGAGACCCCCCTCTTTGTGAATTCAAGCGCTGCATACCCAGCTGCCACCCCTCCCCCCAGAATCACATACACAAATGCCCTTCCCATCTCTCTCTCTCCCTCTCTCTCTCTCTCTCTGTGTCAAATTCCGTACATATTATTGTAAGGGAATTGAGACGTCTTCTGGTTAGCGCTTACTTTAAACAACAGTAAGCGCTATTAATCCAATATTTTATGACCCAAAATGCTCTATTGACGACTCCGGTGCTTCTAAGTGCATGGGTGTGTCAAAACATCAATCAATCAGGGCCGTATATTGAATGTTCGAAGGTGGGGACACGTCCGATCTTTGGGCCCCAATCAGGTTACAGGAGTCACTGAATGGGACCAGAGGAAGGTGGATCCGGCCAGTCATGTGCTGCCACGTTCGAAAGGAACGTGCTAATTTAGCGGTGGATAATATGGATAATGGGTGGTGGATATTTATTGGAAGTTGTGATGAATGATGATCAAGATGAACTTGGAGAGGATTTAGAGATTATGTCAGGGCGTAACTGACTTGTGGATGAGGCTTCCTTCGCACCTCTGCCGCACACCAGCTCTTCACATCTTGGCTGTGGATGGGGTGTTTTTTGGTTGTGGCAAAGAAAAAAGGTCCCCAATTTTATCCTTCATGTGGAAAAAAATATTTAATTTATTCATTACCCGAGCCCGAGAGGCAATAGCCAGCCCCATACATAATCAGCTTCACCCAGTAATCTTTTATTGGACGGCCCATCAAGCCCATCATTCTCCAGAGGCCTTCATTACCGCAGCTCGACCCAGTTTTACATTACTGGGTACTGGTCGGGCTAAACCAGTAAAACCCGGGGTATCATCACAAAAAATAATATGTGTGTGTGTGTTGCAAGCATACCTGACATAACATAATAATATATAGAAAGGAGCACAAAGATGATTTAAAAATTAGTTTGTTTCAAAGGAAGTATAATTACTTAGTTATTTGCTTTTTCTTTTTTTTTTAATATAAGTTGTTTAGTATTTGGTAACACTTTTTAGATGGTGTTTTTGTTTTTTAGTTGAGAAAAACGTTTTGATGTGATATAAAAGTGAAAATGATTAATATTTTATGTTTGAATTTGTTATTAATGCCTTTGCTCAAAAAAGCAAGAAGATTCCAAAAATAATAAAAACATTATCAGAAGAGGTCAGAAGTTTAGTATGATAACACTTTTTTCTTCATTTTGTCTTATCTTTTCAAAAAACTAAAAAAAAAATATTGATAAACAATTAAAAAATAAAACACTCAAAACTAATTTAATCTGTATGTCGTCATATCATAATCTATTTTCAAAAAAAAAAAAAAAAAAGACTCTAAAAAACATTAACATACATAACCAATTAAGCTTTTCTTATGCTTTTTAATTATACCAACTACCAAGAAAATATGAAAAACAAATTTAGACACATTTTACTACAAAACAAATGGAGGCAATTAAAGCTTAGTTGTCTTTCATCTTGCGTATGATTTAGCTTTCAACATCCCACATGTTTATTTTTTACATGTCTGTACAAGAGGACAAGGGGGAGGGAAGATTCAAACTAGTGACCTCCGTTTCATTAGGCGTGGTCTCAGCTGATTGATTTATCTCTTGGGGACCAACATCCCACATGTTGATGAGCAATCATAATCATAATCTCCGTCCAAATTACTTGTGGGTCCTCACGACTACTTTACAAATGAATGAAGCTAATTATAAACACTAATCCATACCCATATATATGCAACAATCAATGTCGTGATCAATCTTTTCCTTTAATATGCTGGACACTTTCTAATAACATCCTTCATTTGTTAAGGATGCCAATTATAAGAACAGTTAAGAATTTAGTTTTCTCTCTCTAAAAAGTCTATGATCACTATCTTAACCATCGGAAATTCTTCACGAAGGAGGGCCCCGTCAATCCGTCGTCTGAAAAATTATTTATAATTGATGAATAATAAATTAAAAAATCAGACTTATCAATTTAAATAATTAATGGTTTACTTTTCAACTATATATATATATATATATGAAACTAGATTATAATTGTTTAACTTAAACATTTTCCTTTAGCAAAATATTGCAGAAGGTTTATTATATATGATAAAGGAAATTGTAGATGGGACCCGAGATCATCATTTTCCAACGCTTTATGAGGCTATGAGCACTCAAGGCCGACCCATCATGTGAATTTTCCTTATCGTTCACATGATGTTTCTGTTTGGAATGATTTTCGCACGTGAAACATGTGCATGAAAAGAACAAGTGGCTCAAAGATTATATATTATATTAGATCTCTCCGTAGGACGACAATGAAAAGCCTTCAACCATTATTATCTTTTATCATTTTCCCATATAATTAAAGACATTGCAAATTTCGGAGGAAATGAGCGAGGCTTGAGGATCTCTTGCAAACCCTTTGTTTTCGACTTTGACTAAAAGAGTCTGTTTGTGATTGCATTTTAAAGATAGAGTTTTTAAATCAAAAAGAGTTTTTGAACAAAAAGTCTAAAATGACCAAAACGCACTTTTCGTGTGTTCCAATTAGGTTGTAGTGATCATATAGATATAATACTATATAGGTCAACCTTAATTCATCTCATTTAATTAAACGGCCAGATCCCTCAAACCCTAATCTACAAATTTCGTGTTAGGTTTGTGCCGGATTTGTATGTCACATAAAAAATTGACAACCATTATGTCGCATGTCATGTTTGAATTATATATGTTGAGACATGAATATAACCGTAAATTATTATATAGGTGAATTAAAATCCGACTCATTTAATTAAACGAATTAGGTCATTCGATCCTAATTAGCTAATTTCATATTATAAGTTCGTGTAACTACCTAGAGCAAGCAAATTGATCCCCTGCAATTGCAAACCCTTTCTCTTTTTAAGTCGGTGGCTTTAGGAGGTTGTAGAGAATGGTTATAATTCAATAGTGCTTAATAACAAATGTGAACATAGGCGTGTGACGTGTACAAACATGTTTGAAGAGTGCACGTGTGAATTTATGAGAACGTGAAGAAAACTTCCTATGCTACTAGTGCACTAGTTAGCCAAACGTCAGGCTTCATGCTGCGATGCTATGTACGAAAACGGATATTCATGGAAAGCAGAGATGGAACATGACAAGTATAGTTGTTAATTTGGCTTTCTACGTGTCAAATTCCTAATGGTTTAATTTCAGTTTGGCCGGAGTTGATGGATGGGCATATGCTGATCTTTATTCATGTCGATTGTCGATGCTAGAAGCTTATCCTATCGCATGCGTGACAACAACATCTATTGGAAACCAGACATATATAATCTTAACTTATAATTTCAATCTTTTTTTTAAGCAATCAAATATATATATAAAACAAGTAATTAACAACGTAATTAAAGTAGGAATTATAGCTTTTGTTAATTAACAACAATATATATATAGAGTTGATTGTCTACTTATAAAATATGACAATCAACCAGTCTTTTTCTGTGTTCCTTCACTTATGCAAAGTGATCATTAATTATAAGCCAATTACTTTCAATTAATACAAGCAAAACACAGGATTTCAAACTATAACTTGGACCGATATATTATAATTTGGACCATATATATTATCATTGTATTGAATCCCCATTAAGTAGTTGCATAGACCAGATGTCCTCCA
The DNA here is from genome assembly GCF_901000735.1 of Corylus avellana. Lineage (NCBI taxonomy): Eukaryota > Viridiplantae > Streptophyta > Magnoliopsida > Fagales > Betulaceae > Corylus > Corylus avellana. The sequence continues at coordinate 34,235,077 of NC_081545.1, forward strand.
TGTTCCAATAGCTGTCATTGGATTCAGCGGCGGGTAAAGGGGCTGGGAAAATAGGCTCCATATTTCTTTGATATATTGATATTGGTGGAGAGTAGGCTTCCATGGGATCAATATTCATGCTAGAAGCTTGGCTTGAGCTTGCTTGCTCATTCACCTGATGATCAGAAGTCTGTCCATATAAATTCTCTTCAGCTTGCTTAATATGCTTTTGGATTTTAGTCCTCCAGTAATTCTTTATTTCGTTGTCAGTTCTTCCAGGCAGATGCTTTGCAATTTTTGACCACCTGCATGCTTAATTTAGCAAGTAAGTCGTAGGACAAAATTACAGCTTATGAATATATAATGATTTTTGCTTCTTGTATCCAACACATAATAACTTATATATATAAAAAAAAAATAAGGTTCACAGAATATTAACTTCAACTAAAAATCAACCAAGTCTTGAATTAAAAAAATCCAATGTGTCATTAGAAAGTTGCTGGCTAGCTATGAATATGATCCATCGTATATGCTGGAAGCATCACTTTGAGATATATTTACAGTACCCTATATATGAACAATAAATCAGAATATATCAGTTAAAGTATATATATATATATAGCAGCCTTGACAGTGAGCCTGCCAGCAATATGAACAGAGTCATATTATTTATTTGGTAATAAATAATTGCAATTAACAAAAGTAAATCCAGAATTCCAAATATATATATGAATGGAGGAAATTAAAGAAGTTACGTTGTTTCAGAACTAAACGTTATAGATTGCAACATAAAATATTTGAGGTATTACAATTTTTACTTTAATTAATTACCATACAAATAGATCCTACACTTTCTTTATCATCACTAATAACGGGCCGAATATATTTAAAAGAAAAACAAACATTATAATGACTTATTCCAAGTCATGTTCCATAATCCAAAATCACGGTGATTTCATATAAGGACAGTTGGTTTCTGAATGCCTCAGGTAGACAGTTGGTTCTTTCTACTCCTCTTCCTGTTCTTGTTCTTCTTTTTTTCTTTTTTCTTTTTTCTGTTCTTTTTATTATTAGTATTTGGTCAGGAAACTGGTCATGTTCGACATTTAAGGAGGTGGGGCGGTTTAAAAGGTAGGTATTCTTCAAGGTCGAGCTCATGCAGATTTTTGTAAAGTGGATCTTCTGAATCAGATGGATCACAGCTGATATATATGAGCTGTGATCATATATATCTTCCTCTGCTCACATGCAGACATGCAGCCATCCTTTTGGGTGCCTTGAATCACTACTGGGACCAGGCTATTTTTATGTCTACTTCGGAGAATTTCTCTTTCTTCTGAAAGGAAGCTTAACATGGGACCAATTGATATGGGTTCGGCCTAAAATGGTAAAAATATTTATTGCTCAGTCCACAACTGTACGTAGTAGATTTGGAACCTTGAAAATAATAGAGCTTTGAATATAATTACCTTTGGTAAAGAAGATCCCCACAAGAAATTTTAGATATATATTTTATAGCCTTTTTGGGATGTGGAGTACTCACTTTTTCTTTGTTTTCTTTTCTTGAGAAGCTATAAAATCATTACGAATCAAATTTATACCATGGAGTGGGGATCGATCTCATCCTCTATATGTATGGACCTAAATAACCCCAGGGCATGGATGGCTGACTACACTATGAATCACCATTTATCTATCAACTTAATTAAATTAATAAAAATAGTAAATTTAATAATTTCAAAAATTAAATAATTATGTGCACAAGCCCTAGCCTGATATATTCCTAAATCATTTTAATTAGATTTTTGGGGGAAAAAAAAAAAAAAAAGATCAACCAAAAGGTATTACATGCTTCATGATGCAATCTGTCTTCGAGGGATCTAAGTAAGGAGATGCTATATACAAGTATATATTGCTACATACGCTACAAAATTTATAACATACTCTTTACAAATTACGCCAACAACTTTAAATGTTAGATACTATAATTCTATTCGATATTTATCTACTGATGCTGACATGGGGGACTTTCAACTAAGATGCTACATTAGTTTATAGGAGACTTGTAGAAAATTTGTAGAATATCTAGCATTTTTCTTGTACTATTTGGAAGGAATTGAAGGTGAAGTGGAAAAAGATATGGGGTTAGCTAGCTAGCTAGCTCCATCATTTATAAGACCTAAAAGAGAAAAAGTGGTGAAAGGAAAAGCATGCACCATTTTAAGCAAAATCCTATCGTCCTTCCGTATGGACGAAATCGTAATAGTGGGATAACAAGTAGTGTATATGAAACCAAAATCAAGAAAAATCCAGATTGGATCCCAATGAACTTCTGGAACAGATCTTTGCAAAGGCCTTTCAGGTGGCCGGCCACTTTCCTCAAACACCGCCAAACCCTGCGTGGCAAAATTCTCTCTCTCTCTCTCTCTCTCTCTCTCTAGTCAAAACTACTAGAGCAAACAACGAAGAAGTTCTCTGGCCGCAGGTTGTAGCTTTTAAGGTATATAAAACTAATAATTATTCCTGGAAAACATATATATATGCATGTCGTGATTAACGTAAGTAACATGAACGCACCTGTTTCCCCACTTGGAATGCAGTTCCACAATCAAGAGCTCTTCCTCAGCTGTAATATTACCTCTCCGAACGTCAGGTCGGAGATAGTTTAGCCATCGGAGCCGGCAACTCTTTCCGGTACGTTTTAGACCTGGGATCGATGATTATTATGATCACTAGGTTTAATTACTGCTAAAAAGGAAAAAAAAAAAAAAAAAGGTTTTTGAAAGATAATGATAGGGTGAAGTGGGGTTACCAGCAGATTTGGCTAGGGTGTTCCATACGCCTTCACCATGATTTGCAATATAATTGATCAGAATCATATCTTCTTCCATGGTCCATGGCCCTTTTCTCACTTCAACATCTTGGGATGAGTTGCTCGGTCTATTCCTATCCATCTTTTCTGTGAGAGAGAGAAAGAGAGAGAGAATTGTGGAGAAAGATAATGAGAGCTAATTGATAGGGGTAGCTGGGCTTTTATAGAGCAAGTGTACGTATAAGACAATTATTGAGCCATTAATCAGTGTTATAGGGGGGGGCCTAGGTTTAACCTTTTAGCAGCTTAACTTATGTATATGCCTGCGTCATCCAACCTAGTGGATTTAGCATGCATGCCTTTTTTTTTTGGGGGGGTGGGGGGTGGATTAGTTAAAACATAATTCGTAATGTGTATAATGTAGGAAAACACGCACTTGTAACTTGTAAGCATATACTGTGCATTAAAAAAAAATCAGTGAAAATGAAATGAAATATTTATTACAAATCACGTGCATGCATGGCTGCAGAATGTTCAAATTAATATTGTAGAAGGGATTCAACATGAAGATGAAGGAGAAAGGGAGTCAATAATTAAGGGCTCCACTTCCGTCTTTATTTGTAAACTGCCATCAGTGAATTGATGATCTTCAAAGTTGTGTGCCAATGGAAAAATGTGTACCTTTTTTAGTGTATGAATATATGGGTACGAAAACACTTGTATTATTGAATATAATATTATAAGTTATATAACCCATATATCAATATTCGTCACATGCATGTTCTAAAATTGCTCGATACTCTTGTTATGAGGTTGACATATTAACCTAAATGACGTTAAATAAGATAGATGGGAATATATATATATATATATATATATACACTTTTCTGGTGGGTTGATTATCCATTTGATCTAGCTAGATCGATACCTAGACCAGTCAAAGCTGATACCCTTCGAGAAAAGTATCTTAGCAATTATCTAGCTAGCTAGCACTGAAAATCATGATTCTAATTAACACTCTAACCTTGAAATAAAAGAATTTGTTGATTGAAGAGGAGCATAAGTGACATTAATTACGCACGTCATTACTGCTATGCTTAGGACAGACTCTAGTATTCAGCAATCGACTTTTCTGACAAGTATCTTCATTAATGCATGCGAGAGAATTCGCCAAAGATCCATCTTCTGGAGTACGTGGTGGTTGAATAATTTTAAATTTATTTAAATAGATAAATCTTATATAAATTTTTTTACAATGTTAAAAGATTGAAATTCACAAGAATTAACTATTCAAATTATTAATAATTTGGATGACTTTTGTGAAAAAAACTTATTTGAAATTCAACTCTCAGAATAAGTAGTTGAACACCCAAAATTTTATTTGAATAGCTAGGGCCGGGGTGGTAGGCCCTACCTAGCCTTTCTCACAAAAGCTAGGTGCCCAAAATTGTGGTGGATCTCCCATTCGTATATAGACATGCCGCTTCAAGACGATGCTGCTTCAAGACGATGAAGACGATCGATGTTGAAGATTCCTTTCCACGTCTCTGAAATAAATGAAAAATGCTAGCTAGGCTTTATCTGAGAATCTCATGTTCTTAAGGCTTTATTCTCCTAACTATCTTCATGCATATCTTTTTTAAATCTATCATTGAATATGTAGAACCCACATATAGACCTACAAATTCAATGATGGATTTGAATCCATTTAAAAAAATAAAAATAAAAATAAAAAGATGGTTAGGAGATGGAAAATGAGGCATAGCATTTCTCAGAATTAATAACTAACACAATACTTTGTCTTACAAAGTGATGCTGCACAATTATGATTGCCACATCATTTTTCTAAGAGTTAATTATTATTATTATTATTATTATTATTATTGTAAAATATTGTGTAAGCCTAGCATCTCTCCAATTTTAATTTACTCAATTGGTTTTTAATTTCTTTAAAAAAGGAAAAAAGAGGACATTCACCACTTTTTCATTTCACCCTTGAAGGGGAGGGGGGTGCCCCATTTGTTAAGTGTGGCTACGCAGTAGGGGTGCAAAGGCGGTTACGGTTAGCGGTTAGTGGCAATAACCGCTAACCGTAACCGCCCTAGCGGTTAGTAAATTTCACTAACCGCAACCGCTAACCGCTAGGCGGTTAGCGGTTAGCGGTTAGTGGCCGGTTAGCGGTTAGTGAAATAGATAACCGCCCGCTAACCACTTTTTTAAAATTGAGCTTTTTTTTTGGCTTTTTTTTACCCTAATTTTTTTTCTTGTATTTTTAATATCTTCTTGGGCCCAATTGCTATAAAAAGAGCCCATATTGAAAAATCAAAAATATTTGACCCAAAATTTACATTTACTTGTACTTAAAAAAAATTTCCTTAAATATTAAATCAACACTCGTTAACTTTTTTTTTTTTAGGAAAAAAAAAAATTTAACACAACATACAAAAAAAAGTTCAGAATTCAGATAACTGTCACAACATATAAAAAAAAATATAAAAAAAGTTCAACACAAAGCATATAAAATCAGTTCAAATAAAACATTAAATGATACAAATAGTCAAATAAAACATTAAAACTTCATCAATCTTCTCATTTGGTCCTCTAGCAAATCCTGTGGACATCAAAAGAAGAAAAGTTATAATATTAAACATAATAATATTAAGGCACAAGCATGTACACATATCAAAACGTGCTTAATATAATTGTATTGTAATTAAAATACTATAACAATTCAAAAAATAATAACCTTCATTACTAACAAACCTCTAGGCAAAAGATGAAGCAGCACTTGAACTTGAAGGTGGAGTCACATCTATGAATAAATAATTAGAATAAATTAATAAATAATGAAAACTAAATGAAGTTGCAAATAACTAATTTATAAACATTTACCTAGCTCATCAAATTCTGCCAAAAACGCCTCCAACTCGGCATTGCTTAGGCGGTTCTTTATCCAGTCGTGTGTGCAAATCAAGGCTTCAGCGGTAAGTGGAGACAATGAACTCCTAAAGCAATCCAATACACGTCCACCGGTGCTAAATGCGGATTCAGAAGCAACAGTGAAAATAGGAATGGCAAATACATCACGAGCTATTTCTGCGAGGGTAGGGTATTTGGACGCATTAACCTTCTTATCATATTAATGTCCTAGTGAGGCTAAGTCAGATTATGATTTAATCGAACTTGAGAAAACACCTACAATTCTTACAGTCTAAGCTCAATCCAATACAATTCAATACAATCCAATACAATTCCTACAATTCTTAAATTCTTATCATATTTACTTATAATCTTTTTTCTTTAAATTGAACTTAATATCTAATGGTAAATGGTAATGTTCAAACTCCTAAATCCTAAATTCCTAAAGTATCTAATAATGCTTTAATTAAATTGTAGACTTGTAGTTATAAGTAACATATTGTTTAATTCAATTGAATCAATTGTGATTATCATTGTACATGAATCATATGATTAACTTGTAGACTTATGACTTATGAGTTATGCCATATTATATATGTATTATTTATTATTATATAATCATATGATTTAATGATCAAGTCATCATGTGATATAATCATATCAATTATAGTGATAATATATAAATTACTAAAATTATAATGATAATACATTAATACTTAAATTATGTTTATAAGTAATACATTGATCATTGTTTAATCCAATGTCAATTATTTAATTTGATATTATACGAATCATATCATCATTGTACATTAATAATATGATTCACTTGAAGTCTTGAATAAAGTATTTGAATTGTCATTGAATCATATGATTAAGTATTGATATTATACATTTATATTATTCATATTCATATGTAGACTTATATAGACTTATAAATTTATAACATACATTGGAAATAAGTCTCTAGATATTTAATTGTTGTATTAGTATGAATTGGTATACTTATGAGTTATGTCATATTATATATGTATAATTTGTTATTATATAATCAAATGATTTAATAATTAATCTCATGTGATATAATCATATAAATTATAGTGATAATATATTAATACTCAAATTGTGATTTAATTATTTTTTTAAAAAAATTGTGATTTAATGATCAAGTGATTATATGATATAATCATAAAAATTATAGTGATAATATATTAATACTCAAATTGTGATTTAATTATTTTTTAAAAAAATTGTGATTTAATGATCAAGTGATTATGTTATATGTATAAATATTTTTATAATTATAATTATAAAAATATATTATATAAAAAGGCGGTTAGCGGTTAGCGGTTACGGTTAGTAGACCCAATAACCGCTAACCGCTAACCGCTAGGCGGTTATGGCGGTTAGGCGGTTAGCGGTTAATGCGGTTAGACGGTTAGGCGGTTAGGCGGTTGGCGGTTATAACGGTTAGCGGTTAGCGGGCGGTTAAAAACCGCCCGCCTTTGCACCCCTAGTATTATTTAGTTAATATGTTAAAATGTTAATGATTAACACGGGTCAAGTATATAATGTCAATATTAATATATATTGTATCATTATATGGATCAATAATAATTTTTATATACTTATATTTTATGATCCCATGATCACAATTCATGACATATATATGATTTAAATTCAAATTGTTAAGTTTTTACTTACTACAAATTGTGATTACTATATACATATATACATATACATATAGCATGGTGAGATAAAGGAACAGGCCAATGACATTTAGGTCAAATGGCACTTCACCACCCAAAAGAACGGGGTAGTGGGTGAATTCAAGTCATGTCGAGTACATGAGCTACTTACCAAAAAACAACGGTTAAATAAACAACTCAAATCAAAATTACATTTCTTTTCGAAAGAGAAGGCACCTACCATCCGAGATATGCTGCTTTTAAACGGCATCTAGATCCTTGGATTTGTCTAATTTCTTCTATTCTTCCTGTTATATCCACAATAAAGTTCACAAAAGCAAAATAAACAAGCAAGTGCAACAAATACAACACAAATTTCACATACTTCATAAATTGAATAGATTACCTCAATTATCTTAGGATCTTATTTCTTAAATAAAAAATTATATTTGCTCCTAAACCTGTAAGATCCAATACAGGACATATTATTCATATGAAAAAAATTGCTTATACAAAAAATTAAAGAAACTATGGGAATATGTACAATTGTACTTAGAAGTGCTGTAAGGTTAAATTGAAAAAAAGAAATAACCAAAATCAGGGATACCCACAATTTCAGAAGAGGACCATTCGTGTTCAACATCACTGTCCTCGAATTGGGTTTTGCTTGCACTGGCAATTTGGTTGTCGTGTGTCTTCATTTTTCAATCTCTGAATCAAATTTGTTCGTTTGCCCAAAAACTTAAATTGCTGGGCAATGAAAAATCAGATTGAGGAATGCATAAGTTTGCTATTTCCTTTGATAAATATATGCAAGTTGAGAGAATATATATAATATAATTTTGAGGGTAATGAGTGAAAGAAAGTCTTAAGCTGAGCTCTGTGGCATTGCTGAAGTGAAAGGGAGGGGAAACAAAATGAAAAACCCTGAAGGTGACTGACATTGCGGGTATCGCTTGTTGAAGGCAACTAAAATACTATGCAGGAGAGGAGCTTAAGGTCGAGGAGAATAGGGTTGGTCGAAATTCCAATGGCGAAATAGAACAAAATAGTACTGAAAGCTCGAAGCAATAAAATTCCTATGCGACCAAGGGACCTTACCTCTCGATCTGCTTCTCCCAAGAGCGACTCTCGTCTTATACTTCTCCTCTGAGAATGGCAGACAGTAGCGTTGTGTACGAACAATGGAAGTTCAAGAAAAGGTAGGGCAGAGGGGACGGTCGGCGAAACATAGGGGGTCCGTTTGACAACAGTTTGTGGCTCTGTGCGTGTACTGTACACTGTAGCTCAAGTTTGAAAATAACACAAAAAGCTGCAGCATGAAAGACTAGACTGCAGTGTTGGTGCTATGTTTAACGAGCCTGCATTTTGTATTCCGAAACTACCCCGCAGCAAACCCATTAAATGTGTGTTTTTTTCCCACTTTTTTTTACTTCATTATTTGAGAGGGTTGCTGTCTTTCTTCTTTCTTCTTTCTTCAGTAAAGAAATCTGCTCCAGCTGCTGCTTGGTCCGTGACCCAGCGACGGCGTTATTTTCTTCCACCACGGCTCCACTTACTAGAGCCCAAACTCAGGTAATTTTTTGTGATTTATGCCTCTATCACTTTTTTTATTACTTGGTGGACATAAACTGAATAATGTCCGAATTTATCTGCATAATCAAGTAATCTTAACATGGAAACAAAATTTTCTGCATAATCAAGTAATATTAATGGGAGGGATAATCTTGCACCTAATAATGACGCCTCTGTCAAATCTCTTGAAATTTTCCTGCAAACAGAAAAGAATAAGTGGCTTAAACAAATTCATAAAATATCATTATAATTCACATAAAAATATTGTATTTGAACATTTACTTTGCTGCAATTTATTAAACAGAAGGGAAAGGAAAAAAGAAAAAAGACCAAAAGTTGGGTTTCTCGTCTTGTCACCTAGGTCTCTTTTCTTCTACCAGTAGGAAAACTTCAAAGAAAGAAATTAATTAATCTCCATCTCTATTCTCTATTAGTTATCTTTGTATAGATTTAATTGCTTTGTAGTCAATCACTAGATTCACTACACTACAGTGTAATGAACGTAATGCACGTTCACCCAGAATCACCCTCTTCATTTCTTTTCTTACATAATAATATATAGTTTTTATTTTTATGTATTTATATATGTCATGGGTTTGATCTGATGGGATTACTGTGTTTGTTTGATGTTTTGTTTTGTAATACAATTGTCTTTTGGCACATCTGCTTGGTTACCGAGAAAATTGAAGAATAAAAAATCTCTGCTTTGCTCTGTTTCTCCCTCCAACCCTTATTCCTTCTCCTTTGACATCCTCCTCCTTCTCTGGGAGGAGTCGTTGAGAAACTGCAGTTAGCTCCCCCTCTCTCTCTCTGTTTGTGGGTCAGATTTGCAGATTTTTTTTTTACATCCGCCCGCCCATTTTCATGGACTGTTTTAAATTTTGGTCAAGAGAATTTTTTTTATTCTTCAATTTTTGGTTTTTAGAGAAGCCCAGAATGGTAGGTATGTGGCTTTTGGTTTGTTGAGTATAAATAACGAAGACAGTGGGATTATTTTATTTTCATTTTTACAATTTTCTTGATTTTCTCACAGACCAAGCAGAGCTATTTGATATTTTGCTTATTGGGTCGTCAGTTTGTCCCTATATTTTTGTTTCATAGTAAAAGTTTTCTCTTCTTATCTTTTGCCCAATTCTGCATTTTTTTCTTTCTTATTGTTTATGGAGTTGCACTTGCTTGGTTAAGAATGCTTTTAAAGCTTCAAGTCATTATTTTCATCTTGTGCTTCAATTTCCTGTCCTGTCTACTTGCTTTGGCATGTTTCTATTATCGAGCCTCTTAAAAAATCAATTCTATTTCCATGGAAGAATAGAAACAACATCAGGCACCCAGTGAAGTAAAAGGTAAAAGAAATAAAACATGTCAAATATAAAGTTACAAGTTTACAGATGAAGCGTACTTAATATAAAACAAACTCTTCATTTGTTGTAAATACGAAATTAACTATAAAAGTCCCACTAGCTAATTTTAATAGATAACATTTAGTTGAACCATACATAATAGACGACATTTAATTGAAAACCCATACATGTTGTCATACCTGTGGTTGCAGATATTAGACCGTTCATCAACTGCCTCCGGCTATGGTCACCTGGAGACGCGTGTATGCTTCTACGGACTGCCATGTCCACTTCGGACCTCATCGAGTAAAGATAACCCGGGTCGGCGATACTTTGGATGCCCTAAATTTAAGGATGGAACTGGAACACATTGTAAGTTTTTTGACTGGGTGGACGACCCTGTCAATGATCGTACCCGCGTGATGATATCTGAGCTGAAGACGAAGAATAAGTTGCTGGAGGACCAACTTCGCCATAGAGAAGCTATTGAGAGTCGACTCCATTTTCTACTTATTGCACTATGCGGTCTCTGTTTGGCTCTAGCTTCAATGCTCATGTATTTCATTTTTTGAACACCTCAGGATATTGCTCGACGTAGGCTGCCATTGTAGGAAAATGTTTTGGCCAACAACAATTAATTGTATCTATAAGACAATCCTATATGTAATGACATAGTGTTACGAAACTGGCCTATTTTCATTAACTCAATATAGGCGGTCTATGTTTGGTGAGAGACTTCAATGCTAATGTATTTTAACTGATGTATTCAAGTATGAACATAATTTTTCTTCTTATGTTCCTTTTGGTTTTTATGTAATCAGTACAACCCTCTCTTTCATTATTAGTACTTAAATGAGTATTGCAGATATTTGTGACTATTAAAAAAAAAAAACAAAGCAATACTAAAATAATAGAGAAAGACAATCTTTTCTGTAGATTGTTTTTCACAACCATCATTCGCATATATAACATAAAAGAAATTGTTTTTAGAATAGAAACAAAATTAAAAAATTGATTGGAAACTCGCGATATCCACTGGATCAAAATTTATCGTCAATCAACCTCGCTCAAAATTTCGTTCAATACTCTCAGATCAATGCTAACACTATATGGATATATTGTTTAAAAAGAATTGACATTTGCATATGTATATATATATATACGAGTCGCGCTAATAAGTGGGTGGAGCTCCCTGGAGCGAATTGAAAATCATATAGATTAAGGCCTTTGATGTATTTCACTTGAAAATACGTCGCAAATTTTTTTGTATATACGAAGAACTTTGCAATATTACTTGAACATTTTTAAGTCAAAGGGATAAGCACGACACTACATACACTTAGTCAACCCCTATCTAGGTGTTGTATACATTCGTCAGCAATATCCATAATACACAAAAAACTAAACAAAACACGGGAAGATGAAAGGAGCCGTAAATTATCCCGAATTTACGGTTTGCCACATGTGACTTGTCACAACATCCCGATATATTAACATGAATTCTTTACTTTCGTGAGATCGGTCCGGTGGTACATCACGTGCGACGTATGGAACAGGTGGCATGGTTGTCACCTGAGACACATCAATCCATTCTTGCCCGTATATCTTACTTAAAGCTTTAACAAATAAAGGATCTGTTAGACCGCAATCCTTTCGAATGAAGTTGTGCACGGTACAACACGCAATCACAAAATATCGCTGATATCGCATGGAAAATTGAGGCATACACTTCAAGATTTTGAAACGTTTCTTCAGAATTCCGAAGGATCTTTTAACAATTGAACGTAGGGAAAAGTGTCTGTAGTTAAAAAATTTCATAGCATTCTGAGGCGGTATCCGAGATTGATGAAAAGTCTCTTGATGGTATCTTTCATTGCGATGTGGGGTAAGAAACCCCTTGTAGCAGCCATAGCCTGAGTCAACCAAGTAAAAATACTCTACAAAAAATTCATTGAAGACTAGCACGTTAGACTCGGCGCCAATAGTAGATTAACAAACACAAAACTTACGTTGCAAACTAGTACCTTCAGTTGGGGTAGGGAAGCGGACTTTTGGATTGTGTATGCACTCCCAAAAAACTCGGGAGTCATGTGTGCTGCCCTCCCAACCAGCATAGACGTAGGTGAAGCATAGGTCAAAATCAACTATACATAACACATTTTGCGATACATTCGACTTGTAATCTCGATAGGGCACCTTGTTCTCCCCCGTCACGTTTGCGTCAACGTGAGTGCCATCAATGGCCCCAATACATTTCTAGAAGAAAAAAATATATATATCGTGAAATCAATTAATGGTACCAATTAACGTAAATGCTATATATTTGAGCAACAAACTTTTTCAACTAAACACCACGTTGGATTTAATATGACTTACCCCAAACCACGGATAATAATGGCTATCTGTCATGACATACGGGTGAGGCACCTGCATTGTGGATGGTCGTATGATAATTTTTCCAAGCTTGCAAAGCGCTTTCGAAACTAGGTGACAATATCGGTTTACTGTTTCCATAGATCGTTGTATTCTATCCGACACATCCCTATGCGTGTGACTGTGTGTGGCAATTAAGAGAAATGTCGCAACTTGCTCTGCAATCTTAACATAACGACTGCTCTTTAAAAAACCATTTTGTTTCAATGTGTTACATAGTTTCAAGAATGTACTCGCCCTATTCGAAATCGCTCATAGCATGTAGTTTGGTTGTCATCGGTAAGTACCCAATGTACCCACATGGCACCAGTTAACATTGACGTCCTTTGATGAATTGGAATGCAGCTTATTGATGGGTGCATTAAATGGACGTAACATTCTTGCACTAACTCAAACATGCGCAGAAGAAGAATCTCCAATTCATCCCTTAGTGATGAATTCAAATTCAGTTGCTCATCGTTGTCATCCGATTCCTCAATATCGGAATCCGTAAGATCATCACAGTTTGTGAAATCACTGTTCTCAGCTTCATCCATGTCGAAAAACCTACAATTTCATGTAATGCATAATGTCATGTAGGTTTACATCATATTTAAATATGCGTAATTAGATATTAAAGCCACAAAGATAACAGAACATCATAACGAAGTATAGAGGATAACATAACACGATAACATAACATGATAATGAAGATAACATAAAATGTAGATCTACATCATATTGAAATATGCGTCACTTTAAAGGTAAAGCCATACATGTTAGGAAATAGGCATCCGTACAATACTCAAGTTTAGTATTACACACAATCATAATAAGATAATAATGTTTTGCAAATGTCGCATAATAGACAGATAACATAACACAATAATTGATATAATCAATTATTGCCGGAGGTCATGAAACTTGAGACCCAATAACGTTGTCCATCGGCATTCATGTTCAATACAAGCTCCGCCCAGTGTGGGTCCTTGAGGCTGTCACACATTTTCATATATGCTGCAGGAGGCATTGACATCTCAACAGCAAGAACATTAACTATCTTCATCACCCCTCCAACAAGACTTTTAGATGAAGGCCCCCGGGCAGAGGTAGCATCCCCAACTAACGGGAAACTGTTGGATATTTTCAGATGCTGGATGACTGAATCCTTAATTTTATTAAACTCATTAGTAATCCGAGTAAAAACTTCCTCACCCTTTGTGGAACGCTTGCTAGAATGAGGGGACTGCAAATCTACGTCACATTTCCTCTTTCCCTTTGATTTGCTTGTTGGCTTCCGTACGGGGCAGCTAGGGCCCTCAGTTAGGTCAACAATGGCCGGGGGGAGATTGAGATCTACATGATTCTCAACATCACAATCGAAGTCTGAGGGGGATTGGGTGCTAGCATGTTTGTAAGTTCCAGTAGCAGTGGACCCCATAAAGACGTAGCACATTTTCTCGAAGTTTCTGGGTAGGCCAATACGAAATTTGTAGTACTTTTTAAGTTTCGCATCCTGTTAAAAGGAAAAAAAATGCCAAAAAATAATTAAGTTAGCACAACCTCTCTAAGTGGCAAAAGACATAACAATAAATAAACTCTATCAATAAAGGTAAAGGTATACCGTCCTGATGTGCTCCCATTGCTCTGGAGTTGCATTGATTGTCCCAAGGTCATCATCTCATCCAAACCCAGTACCATTGTTGTCCCTTTTAAGTTGCAAATAATTGGCATGTTTTGCTCTTAGGCGGCGAATTTTCTCACCAACTTGGTAATCTGTGTTCTGAGTGCTATCATCAAGTCTGTTGTTCACCCTTTGAGCAATGCGAGAAATAATGGGTTTCCCATATGGTGGTCGTGTACCTTCTTCAACGAACTCTTTCAAAATGTCGAGCAAGCAATCCTCGTGTTCATTTTCCCATTTCATGCAAAGGTTGACGCGGCTAATAAGTTGGGAGGGTGAGTGGGAGGAAGCATGCTTGCAGGGGGACTTGCGAGGCGTGGAAAAAAACATCTATGATTTGGGAGGATCACGTGACAACTTAATAGTTTGCATATATGCATAAATATATGAAGCATATAAATCTCAACAATAAAATTTCGTATATGAATGCAGTTGATAGTTAATGTGGACAAAGAGACCAGACAGCAAAAGATAACAAGAACAACACATTAACAAAATTTCAAACACGAACAAATGTAATGAAATGATGAGTTTGATTTAACTAGAATAATCAACGAACCTTTTTGGGTAGGACGTCACGTGGTCTTAAGGCGTATCCGCCGTACAGAGAAATAAATGATAACCAAATTAGTCACAACACAAATAATTGCTTTATGTCTCCATGCACCGAAATTATACAAAACGAGAGCATGACTGCATTATGTTAGAAAAGATATTAATGAAACCGCAATGTTCACAATAACGTGAATCCAAATAGCAGCAGTTACCCAAACAACAGCAAAATATATCTTCATCAACAATCAATTTTTAAAAAGTAATCCAAATATAATAATCCACATAGATGGTTTTAGTATTAGATATTACATCTCTAAATATATCAATGTAAAATTGTAGTTACATACCTCATAATACTTCACTGAAAAAGAAAACATAGAGAAAACAATCGAAAGAAGCCAATTCTGAATTAACAAGTCAATAATATAGATTACATTCCTTATACAAGTTCAAGTAGTTTTCTATAAATGTAACCCTTAGGCTGCAAGAAGAATTATCAAATGAATTATCAACTAAGTATTTTCTTATCTTATTGCGTGGTCTCTAAGGGGAATGAAGATTTGAATTAGTAAGGTGAGCTTATAAAAAATTGAATCATTTATATAAATTTAGTAAAGGACCGGAAGGAAACTAAATGAATAGAGACATTTTCTTAATTTTACATGCTAGAAGAGGGGCATAAATATTATTTAGGGGACAAAATTATAAAAAAAATATATATATATTTTAGGAAAGATTCTAAAAAAGATTCATCCCCCCCAACCTTTCAAGCAGGTCCGCCCTTTGGCAACATTTTTAAGACAACTTTTGGCTAAGCAAAAAAATTAACAAACAATTCAACACTCAAATTAAATTATTTTTACATTTATGTTATGTTCTAATTAAAAAATCGAAAATACCCTCTAAATCGCTTTACCAGCCCAATCCTTATTGATATGTTTGGATAATAGAAATGAAACATATATAGCATTGTGGAAAGAATGGGTGAACGTGCATTACGTTCATTACACTGTAGTGTAGTGAATCTAGTGATTGACTATAAAACAATTAAATCTATACAAAGATAACTAATAGAGAATAGAGATAGAGATTAATTAATTTCTCTCTTTGAAGTTTTCCTACTAGTAGAAGAAAAGAGACGTAGGTGACAAGATGAGAAACCCAACTTTTGGTATTTTTTCTTTTTTCCTTTCCCTTCTGTTTAATAAATTGCAGCAAAGTAAATGGTCAAATACAATATTTTTATGTGAATTATAATGATATTTTATTAATTTGTTTAAGCCACTTATTCTTTTCTGTTTGCAGGAAAATTCCAAGAGATTTGACAGAGGCGTCATTATCAGGTGCATGATTATCCCTCCCATTAGTATTACTTGATTATGCAGAAAAATTTGTTTCCATGTTAAGATTACTTGATTATGCAGATAAATTCGGACATTATTCAGTTTATGTCCACCAAGTAATAAAAAAAGTGATAGAGGCATAAATTACAAAAAATTACCTGAGTTCGGGCTCTAGTAAGTGGAGCCGTGGTGGAAGAAAATAACGCCGTCACTGGGTCACGGACCAAGCAGCAGCTGGAGCAGATTTCTTCACTGAAGAAAGAAGAAAGAAGAAAGATAGCAACCCTCTCAAATAATGAAGTACAAAAAAGTGGGAAAAAAACACACATTGAATGGGTTTGCTGCGGGACAGTTTCGGAATACAAAATGCAGGCTCGTTAAACACAGCACCAACACTGCAGTCTAGTCTTTCATGCTACAGCTTTTTGTGTTATTTTCAAACTTGAGCTACAGTGTACAGTACACGCACAGAGCCACAAACGGTTGTCAAACAGACCCAGGGTTTCACTTTTGTTTTTTTCTTTGAAAGGGAATGTTAAGATTAACAATTTTTTGACATAATTAGAGTTTGTCTGGGATTACGATTTCAAAAAGTGCAATAGATTAAGATTGACATTCCGATGACATAATTAATCTTGAACGGTTCAGTGGTTTGATTGCTTGGTGTGTTGATTCTATTGACCAATCGAATCAAATTTAACAAACCCATATCAATTTAGCTCAATCCTGCTTCAAAAATGTCAAGTTTGGGATTATTGATTGAATTTCATTAATTTGTAAAACCTATTGGTTTTAAGGTCAGAATTAAAGCAACATCAATCAAATGATTAACAAACAGTCCCTATTAGCTAAAACAACAAGGCAAGGTAATCTTAAACAGCTCGGTGGTTTGATTGCTTGGTTTTGTTGGTCCAACCAGCCAACGGAATTGAATTTAACAAACCCATATGGATTCAGCTTGATTCTGCTTCAAAAATGACAAGTTTGGGATTTTTAATTAATTGGTTTTCATTTGTCAAACCCATTGGTTTGAAGGTTAGAATTCAACCAACATCAACCAAAGGGTCATGACTCATGCTCAACCTTAATAGTGATAGGGTTTTCAATATTCCAAATCATTCGCTTGCTTGACACTATATTTTACAACTATACAAAACAATGATCCACATTTGAATTCGCTCACTTCTCCAAAATGCTTAAACACTTCAAATATTTAACAAAAATGAGAAGACTAAACTATAGAATTAGGGTTTGAACTTGAAATTAATTATTTGAATTAATATTCAAACCGTATTTGATTGGTCCCTTTATATGAATTTCAAAAGTGTTAACAGGTCTCTTGCGGAATAGGATTTTTTTTTTTTTTTTTTCCATTTTAAGACTAATTTTATGGTCATAATTTAGATCCCGTTTAATATGCAAAATAGGTTCAAGAGATCCTTCATAAAAATAATCGTTCCATTTCAAATATATATTCAATGTTATGATGACACATAATAAATAAATTGTCACGTCATTAAAAAAAAATTTAAAATAATATTAACATCATTTATACTCTTAGAGCATCGTATCAAGCTCTCTATTTCTAACATTTCTTTAAACTTTTGGTGATTTTTTCCCTCCAGAGTTTCATCCCCTCCCCTTTTACTTTTTCTCTCCTTCCATTTTTCTTTTCGTCACACCACCAAGAGCAAGAGAGAACATACAGAGATGGAAATTTCTGTCCACCGTCAGCCATGGAAATTTCTGTTTCCATTGTTCTCTCCCGCTCTCACTCTCGCTCTCGGTGAAATCGATTAGGGGCTTTGATTTGATCTACTCTCAGCCTCTCTCTCTGTTCTCGGTTTTTGATCTGCTCTTAGCCTCTCTCTCCCCTCGTGTTTGATCTGCGCTTAGCCTCTCTCTCCGTCTCAGGTATGCTTTTCCGACGATTGAACTCTTAGATATATTTAGGATTTTGTATACTGCAAAACTTTCGGCATTACTGTTCGCTATTAATGGGCAGTGTTAAGGACAAAAGCATGTCCGGGTGTAGGCAACCCACAAGCAGCTCGGGTGTAGGCACACCCGGGAAACCCACACCCACACCCAAGCAACCCACACTCGGGTGTTATGAGCTGCAAAATCACCTAGCAAAATACACATCTACATTAATTGATGTCCATCAGTTAATAAATTAAATGCATTCATCAATGAAATCTCTTGAATTAAAAATGCAGTCGGCACAAAAAATAATTTAATGTATGTAAGCATGAAAGTGAGTTTCATAGTAATTAAAGTAGTTTGGTTTTACAATTAAAAAAATAATATTTGATTAAAATAAAAAAATATTTAGAGAGTTTAATATTTAATAGTCTTTAAAAGTGACTAACTATATTTTAAAAAATACGTTTTAAAAATTAAATTTAACTAAATTTTGAAGAGCTGATTAGATGCTCTTAAATGTCACATTAAAATCAAATCCTGACTTTAAAATATCTTATCCCAAAAAAGGGTTTTTGAACGCGTGGCGGTTAAGAGAGTGGGCGGTTTGCTGAGTGACCGAGTCTAATCAACCGACTAAACGCCCATTTCCCTGACGCACATATCCAAACCAACGTGAGTCAGCAGGGTGGTGTCAAGCTCGAATCTTTTTGTTTATTAATATTATTTATTTATTGTTTTTGCTAAGAATTATGCTGGAATCATAATATGGGCAATATTATATTCTTTATC